>NC_049996.1:6967604-7007245 GCF_000003815.2 Branchiostoma floridae
TGGGGGGGGGGGGGACTCTGTCATCACTTCGTCGGCATCAGGGTCATGCCTTTTCGTAATTTAGAGCTCGCAGACTCGTCGTCCGATCGATTTTCGCTACATGTGACGGGGTCATTAGCAACCTATGTTGAAACACAAATTTGAACTGCTCGAACAAGCTTGATTCCACCACAGTGACCCTTTACACAGATTCACACGAACAATTTATATGGTTTCTCAAGAAACCAACAACTTCCAATACGTAAGGGGATCATAGAGAACAGAAATCTATCCCTGGTTTACTGTATGGCCGTTAAACGGTAAGGGTTGCACAACTACACTGGCTATTACGAAGGGCTAAACAATGAAAATATTTTAGACGATTGTCTCTTATCATCAAATGATATTAATAAATGGTCTATATAACGGTATTATCCGAATGTGACCTACCAAAATCTGCGTGAATCTTACCTGGGAAAGCTTGCTCTGCGCACAAGTTAATCTAAGGTTTGTTTGTACATGTATTTGTTACGTCAACCAGCTTTCACACGAGCCGTCGTGGACAAACGTCGGGCACAAAAAGTTTAAGTCCTCCACCACACCATGCACACGACACAAGGCACAGGACAACTACGCGAAATAGCGTGTTCTTCCCACACGGTAGCGTCCGACAAGTGCTCTGCTGATAGTCAACTGCAGACCGAGTCAGAGTTTAGTGTTAGCTCGATAGAGTGTCAGATTTCAGTGAGTCACACAAATGCAGGTGTCAGCAAATTCACGACCTTGTATCCCTCTTCGACTTTGTAATCTTTATGATCACAGCAGTCGGCGTCATGATAGAAATATACACGCTTTAATGATTTTTCCTTTGACTGCCTTTAAACGTGAATTCTGCAAATTGCAGAGATTTTACATGGACAAAGCAAAGATCGAGGAGAAAATTATGAACTCAATCAGTCGATAATTACGTTGTATTCATATTACGATGATGTATATCTAAAGTAATTTACAGATTGGGTGAATAAATCTTCCCAGACATACGAATTTACACACTGGAAATCATAATGTACTTTAGGTTCCCAGTACTAAGGGTCCAGTACGTACAGAAATATAGTTGAGTCAACTCGTAAACGGAACAATCGTCAATGGAGGATTATATAGAGAACAATAATAATAACAACCCTGAAGCTAATTGGATGTTTCGGGCGTTTTCCTGAATTCTGTATTGTGACGGCCATTATCAATGGATGTATTACTAGTATTACTACTACTACTACTCCCACTACTACTACTTCTGCTACTACTACTACTATTACTACTCACTACTACTTTGGTGCCAGTACATACCCCTGTTATATGAAAATGTAGTGATATGCATATTAGCAATGAGAAAAAGAAGGAAAATGTTTAGATATCGTATATCTTTACTTGTACTAAAGTGGCAATAAAATACAAGATACTCCATGATACTCCATTATTTCTACCTCAATGGGAATGTTATGACATTGTAGATGTCAGGAATATCGACAACAGATGATGAATGTATAACAGACGGATTAGTTTATATCTCTTTATTGTATGTTCCCTATTAGTGGTGTATAACTACTACAGCTACGATTATCACATTCTCTTAGAAACTCATATTTGTCCTTGTCAAGGCTTCCCTCGTCAAATGACTTTAGTCCTTGAATGAGATTTCCAACAGTGGCGTCATTGCATTTCTTTTCCTTCCAAAGTTTTAGCATGTCAGAGATTTGTCCGAGTGTATTACCTGGACGGTCCGATTTACATCTATCTACTTCAGCTGTCGTGATGCCGAGATGGATGGCCAAATGTTCCCATTCTTTTCCCAGCTTCCTGGCCAATGTATTCAGCTGATTGTCAGCGACCAGGTCTGGCCTGTTAATGGTCTTTTTCTTGTACCAACATCGGCAGAACAGAATCGGAACAAGTATCAAACCGAGATATATTATAGTAAGATACCAACAATGTTTTGTCCTGCACCAAAAATCTTCGATGTCAACTTTGCTAATGGCAGTGTCTTTGGATGAACCATGATGGCAATATGCTCCTTTCCATATGTCTGGGTACGATTTCACCTGTTTTTGTAGCCACTTTATATTACATTCGCATATGTAATTTGTACAGTCACATATATCACCATCTAGTAGAATACCACCACAATCACAATTGAGCGGGTTGCCCTTTAGACTCACCAGTCCGAGTCGTTTCACTGTATTTCCAAACAATTTCGGGGAAAGGTTTGTCAGTTTGTTATTTTCAAGTTTCAGCTCTCTGAAAAGTGGAAACACCTCGAGTGTTCCTTTAATATGGCGGATTTTATTCGATTGCACGTCCAGTGTTTCCAGAAGGGTCAAACTGCTTAGTTCCCAGAGATCCAGTTCAGACAGGTTGTATCCGGTAAGCGTCAGTGAAATAGTACTTCTTGGCAGTCCCACAGGGATACTGGTAGCGCCATAACCCGTACAAACAGTGAATGGCGGGTCAAGTTCACAGGAACAGTTCGCCGGGCACTCATAGTCAGATAAAAGCTCACATTTAACGACGACCCAAACGGCAAGACAACAGAGGACCCAAACTACCACCGGATCAGTCGCCATGGTCTAGTACGTGTAACGACTAGCTGTGGAGAGTAGAGAACTGGCGTTCAGTTTGACTTCGAATATATATACATTATGGGGAAAGACAGACAGACTAGCAAAAAGAATGCATGTCAACAGTTAGATTTTTTTCTGAGAGTTTAGACACTTTTCTAACCTTAGATCTATTCTCGTTAACATTGATTTTGTACAGATCCTCCCCTGAAATAAAGTCTCAAGTATTTAAATCAACAAAAAAACAGTGTTAAAAGTTATGGAAAACGTATGCGGGTTCACTAGGTAGGAGTCGACAGGTCGGAAAATTACTACTTCAACAATTAGTGTAACATTTTATCAGCAAGCGAAGAAGCACGTGACCTGTTCAGTACTTTGGACAACTTACCTTTAGTTAGACAATCTGGCGTGCGCAAAGTGTAACTTCAGCTTTGTTTGTAGGAGTTCAATTCCTGATAACCGCAAGTGTTGGAACCGTAGGCGAATTTCTCTAGTTTTACTTACCCAAACATCTGTACCCACTAGCTAGTTGAATCAGAGTGGCTGACTCTCTAATGGTTGCTCTGGCAAGTTGTGGCTTGACGATCAGAAGCAAGTCAAGAGTACATTTATAAGTGGCTCGTATCAGTTCAGTTTGTGCAGTCAGGCACTCTCAGCATCTATAAATTTCGACTTTGTGATCTACATATTGATCATACCAGTCAACCCGTGGGAAAAGAAAACACCACATTTGTTCCCGTTATTCCTTACTTAGCGTGAGCATTATAAGCTATGACTTATAAACCCCTGTAACAATCCAAATGACTTTCATAATGTTTGTTGTTCTTATGGCCGGCTGATGTTACATACCGTCTGTTGACATTTTTTTTTCGTGTATGTTTTTGTGTACTTATTTTCGAAATGGCGCCACTTGAACAAAAAATGACTAAAAACAATTGATTTTTATAGCTATAGTATAACTAGTATATAGGCATATACATGTTGATATGTGTTAAATTTCATACTTACCGTAAAGTTATGACCCAAAATTTGGATATAGCTTATACGAAAATAACTATATACGATATTTGCACAAGATACAATCATGATATATTAGATGACATTTTGAATGCACACATGATAATAGCAATCACTAGTTAAGAAACTCTTCAATCCGTATTGGCTTTTAGCACCGTGTAAATTTACTGCATTATAATGCTAAGAACGATGGCTAAGATTTTGTCTCACCTCCCATTGTCTCCAGTTGCCAATCATTCATGCAAAAGGCTTTGATGTGGCCGCTATCTTTGTACAAAGACTCCAAGGTGGGCCATGGGGCTCTACCCTTTTACCTTTTTACCTAGACCTTTACCCCGCAAAAGTATCACGAGATAGATTGTCGTATTTATTGTCCAATTGAAATCTCTGATCGATTTTTAACAGGTGCACAGCCAAACATTTTTCAAACTAAGACAACACTGAACATTTTAAGTTTTCACCCACTATTTTAGCCACAATAGTGAAAAAGTATGACTTATGAAAAATCACGTTCATAGTTTAACATTAATGTCGAAAGGTCCAAAGACTAAATGACTACTATATTATATAAATCATCATCCACACTTTATGTTTCACAAGTGGCAGTACACGTACAATATAACCGACTGCGACATGAAAAATAAGACAGGTTTACCGTGAATAATGTAAAACACACTCAAAGAAAATAACGCACAACCCCGGGATATGGCAAAGAAACACAGGGTCACATCCCTAAGTGGCATGATGAACATTGAGCAATATATTCCTTGTTAACGTTGTATACGTCACAAAATGTTTGAACGTATTGATTGAAATGATCCGTTAATGAACTCAATGTGAACATCTATATTGAATTATTTCCTCCCGAGCTTCTTATGCAGTTTATTGATTAACTAACTACCTTCCGTACATAGTGACAACTTTTATTTGTTTTTGTTTCATAGTGGTGACAGGATAGACGTGTAGCCATCCTTGAATCGCTATGGCCGAAGAGAAACAACTACCAAAGGGATATGACAACGATGTCACTCTAAAGGGGAATAGATGTGTAGAGAAATTGCCATGGCGTTTTCTGCAAGGTTTTCTACTCTGTGTTGTAATAGTTCTCGCGTACCGCAATGTGGTGGTAGAAAGGGAGAATGCGCGATTGTCTGAAAGGTTGCTGGTATTGGAAAGAAAGCTACAGGGATTGGACAGAAAGGTGCAAACCCTGTGGAACGAGGAAACACAGCCTGATAACGACGTAGATGTGAGAAACGGTCAGGTGAGAGGGCTTTGTTGTGTCTCTACGTGTCTTACAATGTAGGATCTTTGCTCATGAACCCATTTATTTTATTTTTAACATCCAATCCCAGGTGTTTGAGATTTGTAGCAATGCGCCTCTCGCAACAAATGATTTTTTTAAATCTTAAGACTGTTGCCAAAATCCAAAACTACGATACAAAGCTATTGAGGAGGCATATTATAAAGTAACCTAGGCTGAACAAAACCCTAAGAGGCTTTTCGTACATGAATTATATAAAATCTTATTTATAGCTTTCTGTGATGCCAGCTTTTTTTATGTCAATCATCGGATATATATTTCATTAACATTGGTTTCCTTGTGGATCACACTATACAGCGCATATGTGTCATGTGTGGTTTGATATTTGTTTCTAGTAACAAATCGCTACATGGTTAACGAAGAAAACATCGCTAAGAGTATTGAACACTACAAGACTATTGGGGAATTTTGTTGGACTGACTTTGAGCACCTTGATAATTAGTGCAAATATATACCTCAGATAACATGCTGTATGATTGGCATATATGCCACATACAGAGTGTCCTTTTCTACCCTGATCAAAATACAACCGTGAAAAACATACAGATCGATGTGTCCCTACTTAGTATGGTCGATATCATAAGTATTCGGCCTGATATATATATATATATCTACCGATACATGTATGTGGAGTATTTTGCATTTGCTGGAATGGCATATGACATGATTTTCAGTTAAGTTAGCAATTTTATCTTGGAGAGGCGTTGTATCGTTGTGTATGGAGTATATGTATGTAACAGTCATTCTACCTCTACAAAAAAGGCTGTGTTGTATACACGCAAGTGACCTTGAAAATCAGTAAAGCAACATTGGTTAGATGAACGGGATTAGGATTAGTCCTTAGGATACACAAAAAAAAGATAGTTAAGAGACAGCTATATGAATTATAGATGGTGCAGAAGACAGTTATATGAATCATATAGTTATATGGCTATGACATTTAGAATTCTCTGGCCATTTTCGGAAGCCTGAGGATTTCCCGTACAGATTGCAGAGACTTGAAATTTTTTTTTCAGATCAACGTCAACTATGAGGACACAGACACCAAAAGGATGAAACGAGATGAACCGCTGGAAGAAGGTAGAGGCGCAAATCACTTAGTATTTCTTAATGAAAATGAAATCCTATATTGGATGGATACATATCTAGTACATGTCCATTACGAGATTAGAGGTTCATCTGTGATGGTTGATAATATGAACAAATATTACGCTTTAATAGTTATCACACACTATTTTTTCTATCATTTCGTGGTAAACGGAATCTCTATTGAATTGAATTGATTTGTTTGTTTTATTGTTTTATGACAATAGGAAAACTTCCTTATGTCGAAGAACAACACGAGGGGCAACGAGTAAGTTGATGTACTGAGTTGAAACACTTTTGTCCAGGTTCTGTTTTGGTTACATGTTAACATGGGAGGCAACGTTTTTGAAGAGCAACACATTTATGATTGCATGTGAGATATTTGAAAGTTTGTAATATTACAACTTAATCTATGTAGTTTAACTAACAACGTGTCCGTTTTGTATATTTTCTCACTGTAGGAGGATGTGATAGGTGTTCATGTTGAGGCTCATTCAGGTAAGAGTAACAGTGAAGGAGATCCTAAATACCAAAGCCGAAGTACTAGCATGTACTAAAATTTTATTAGAAAAGTTGTCTATGTCACCAAGTAACATGTCAAGCAATTGTCACTGTCAGTACAAAGGTATGGATATACTAGTGGCTGAATTGCTACTTCTTACTTTATTTCTATGTTCAGATGAGCAATCCCAGGATCCAGAAAAGAAGGACTACAAAATTCCTAGTAAGTTTTCATTTAAGTGTTTTCCATTTGTTGTTTTGGCCTTTTCTCACTGCTACGGTTCGTTTGACATTGGTTATTACAAATGCATGGTACTTTTTGTCACTTTTTTAGATATTGCTGTGAAGCCTTGTGTGATTATAAAGTAAGCAAATGTAATCTGTTATGTTAGAGGGCCATGACATCCTGACCAAGTGGCGCCCTCTCAGGGACCCGGGTGAGGGATTCCATCTTCTAGATGGACAGCTCTACGTGAAAAGGACTGGTCTTTACTTCATCTATAGCCAGGTCTGTGCCTGTGTGTGTGTGTTTGTGTGTGTGTGTGTTTGTGTGTGTGTGTGTGTGTTTGTGTGTGTGTGTGTTTGTGTGTGTGTGTGCGCGTGTGTGCGTGTGTGTGCGTGTGTGTGTGCGTGTGTGTGTGTGCGTGTGTGTGTGTGCATGTGTGTGTGTGCGTGTGTGTGTGTGCGTGTGTGTGTGTGTGTGTGCCTACGTGTGCGTATGTGTGATAAGGGAGCACTTTTCGTTTTTAATTTCCTGCAATTTTGACAGCACTTTTACGAATTTGTGTTGTGGGAAATTGTGACTCATTGTTTGTATTTCAGATCCTTTATATCGATGATCCCAACGCAGTGCCTGGGATAGAGGCAACTAACCACTCAGTCGTTGTGGACAAGAACGTTTTCCTGACCTGCGTTCATTCTATGGTATCAAATCCTCCTTGGGACACTTGCTTCACAGCAGGTATCATGGCCCTTGAGGCTGGCAGCGCTATCGCCATTAGCATGAAATGTGATGAGTGTTACATTTCCCTTAGTAGCGATGCTACATTCTTTGGTGCCGTTATGCTCAAGGAAACCGAGCAAAAATCGTCTTCAACCTTTGACTTTGTGAGCATGTTTTTCGAAAACAAACAGATACACTGATCAGCCATGCAATGCACAAAATTAACATTAGTCTCAATTAGGGGTGGGTACCGGTACAGAAAATTCAGGACCAGGACCTGTGCAGGTCCAAAGGATCAGGTTCAAGTCTGAACCTTAACCTGGACCTGATTTTCTGTGAAAAGCTGTGAATTGGTGCATCATACTCAAAACAATGGTCCGTTTCACTGGTGATTATCCGACTCCCACTGGCGTTTTAATTGAAATCATCATGTAAACAAGGCTAACTGTCTCTACATTTTACAGTAGAAACTTGCTGGAATTGCCTACAACCACTACTCTTCTTAAGGTGGGTTCACACTTGCGTATGATATTCAAGTCCGTATGAGGTCCGTATGGAATTCTTAGCCTCTACCAGGCTCCCCAGGTAGCCGGAAAAATATTACAAATTAGAAAATATAGACACGTAACATGCCAGATGAATTAGCTGACCGAGAAGTATGGTTAGCGACCCAGCTAACTCGTCTGACATGTTACCTGTTTACGTCTGTCCAATTTCTATTACTTTTGCAACGACCTGTGGTGCCTGGTGGAGGCAAATACTCCCATGCGCGCCTCATACGGACTTAAATATATACACAGGTGTGACCCCACCTTTAGCTCCTGTTATTTTCTTGAACCGGTAAGCTCCAAAACGCACGGACACCTGCCGATATAATCAGTTCATAGTCTAATCGTTCCAAGATCCGGTCCACTGATTTTTTCAGGTCCGTTTTTTCATATCTGAAAAACGTTTTTGCATCAGTACGATAAACCGGTAACCACCCCTAGTCTACTTGTTTCGAGGTTTTGGCATTAGCTTTTGTGCGTAGTTAATAAATTTGTCCCACTTATGTAAGTAATGGACAATCATACTAAGCAAAGCACACGAAAAGCCAAAAAACGGCAATATAAAACGGGAATTAAGACCAGAAAGGCCATGCACATTTCTTTACAGTATTTTTCGTTTTGATTAAGTAATATTCCTCACAAAGACTCCAAATGAGAAAATATCATGAATGTACTATTTCTTTTCGAGGAGAGTGCTATCTACAACACTGCCATTTGTATTAGCCAGATATTCTATTCACATTACTAATATATTATTACATTGTATCCATTGAGTTGTCGGTGTTAAGAAACCTGGTGCGAATAGAACCCAAATATAAAGCATAAGACACGCAAGTACGTTTAGTGATAGCAATGGCGAGATATGGACGCCCAATGATTAGTACTAGATTAGGACTAATGGACGTTTGTGTCAAAAATATTTGAACAGCTTTGAACAAATCATGATAAAGCTAGTGAATAATATACCTACTTACAAAGCATAATCTTTGTATTGTACGAAGTCTTGTACTTTGCACACGTAGTTTTATCACAAGTGGCTGCTATTTGACCTTTATCATTACTCGGTCCAAGTTATTGTGCTTCAACTTATTTCTGAACGCAATAATGCAGCAAACACAACATGATAGATCTATCATGAGCCAGAATGTGTTAGATGCCCCAATTAAAGACGATTTTCAGTAATGACAACATCAGTTGTATGTCATTTCTTCCTTTTATGTTGCCAACCTTATCCATAACTATGTATTGAAAACAGACATTTCTAGACCGATAGGCATATGATTTTTTTATACATTTCTTAAATATCGGTTACAATGTAGTTAACAAACCACTTTATGACGTAGGATAGCCAAAATATTACAAATGAAACATTGGTATATGTGGCACAGAATGTATGCTTATCATGGTGTCATAAAAAACGTTACGATAATAAAAATTGACAAATAACAGTATCATCGACACAACTCAACAAAGAATAAAAGACAGATTTTCTTATATTTCATCAAATCTAGCGGAAATCTTACACTTAAAGTCTGAAGGAGGAACGTCCAGAAGCCGTTTGCCGCTAAGATGTGGTGGCTCAACACAGGTAGCGTTGTTTCCCAGGAGCTCGGTACCATCGGCAGCCACTCTTAGCCATTTCAGGTGGCAGTCACAGTTCAGAGGATTTCCAGACAAGTCAACTAACCTAAACTGTGGCAGCGAGTTGCCAAAAACAGTGTTCTTAACAGTCTGTAGCTTATTCTGCGACATGTCAACCTGATTAAGATGTCTGAAGTCTTCAAATGACCCTGTAATGTCAGTGATATCATTATCACTCACACACAATCCCTCGAGCTTTGTCAAGTTGTGAAAATATATCAATTTGAGCTTCGTTAAGGAATTGTTCGCCATGTTGAAGTACGTTGTGTCCAAAGGTAGTCCTCTCGGCACAGCTGTGAGTCCGAGTCCTTTACAGCTTACAACTGAGCCTCCTGCGACGAACTCGCACGCACAGTCCTTGGGGCAGTGAGATGCATGTAAACATGGACATCTGCAGATGATTGGAAGGAGAATGCACAGGAGGACTACCTGCCTTCCCGTCATTTTCTTGCAAAACAGAGCTAGGAAGGGAAATCTAAAACAAAAAAGAGAACACGTAAGCACATCACCGCTAGCAGTGGTATAAGAACTTGGAGACATTTCTAAACAATTCCCTTTCTTCCACCGAAGTTCCACGTTCATAACTTTGCAGTATTATACATTCAACGTGACCAAAATAAAATTTAATGTGTAAACTATTGTTGTTAAAAGCACAGCACCACTCCACATCAAATAAGAGGGAGATCGGGTCAGACAGGTCATAGATAAGCGGCGGCGGTAACATTTACCGAGGAGGGCGAAAGCGTAGTTCTTAACCCCCTTTATGTGCTTTGTAATTAGGATTCCGTTACCGTATGTAGGGTCGATTGAATGCCTATAGAATGGATTTCTCAATATGTTGTCCCTTAAACATCAATACAACCACTGAAAAATAGTGTTTGATACAACAAAATAATGCAAGTGTAAAACAGTACATTGTCCGACTTACCCTTATATTTTCACATGGCGAATAACAAACTGCAGTTCTGAGTGGAGGTAGAGTCTCTTTGGTGCACGTCCGCGAGACACAAAGATACGCCAAAACAACAAACATTATCAAGCACGCAGGCTCAACGTTAACCTTTGTCCCTTAGAGCAGGCCAATGAAATTGAAGCAAGTTCTTCATTCTTTTTGTAATCAAAAAGTATACGTGTATTTTTGCTATCAAAATTTCATTCATTTCGATCTAAGACAGTGGTTACTATGAAGTATGAATTAAAATATTGGCACAGGCACAGCATATTCAATGTATGTTCTGTCAAAGAACTCAATGTTTTACTCTTTTATCAAATTGTCTTCATATCCTTTCTCTCTCTCTCTCTCTCTCTCTCTCTCTCTCTCTCTCTCTCTCTCTCTCCAGATAATAACTAGCATCTGACGAAGACCTTTTCAGGATCCAGGTCAATTTCTGCAACGTGATATTGTACAGTTCCCTCTGGATAATGTAGTACTCTACAGTACCAATTGCGGAAGCGGAAACTTTTTATAAACTTACGGCTGACAAAAAATTTACCTTCAAATTGAAGTTATCGACCAAAATGAAAATTGCTTGAAGTTCCACACAACTTATCGCGCTACATACTTATTTTGTACCTCTACCCCCTCCCCCAAAGCCTATCTAAAATAGGGACTGCGTTGCACTAGTTCTACCCATGGTGAAAATACAAACATCATCTTACGTGCTAAAGATGGTGACTTTAAAATCGTGCTTTCCCTAGAAGTATCAAAAGCGTTTCCTTGTCTGAACAGACATCTTCAAGCTCATCCTCAAAACCTGGTGCTCGGAGGTGACGGCACTGAGCAAAGGTCATGTCTGGACCAATAGCGTACCATTCCCGTCTCGTACCCAGGACAGTATGCGACGTCTTGTTCCTTCGATTTGAAGCTGCTCTGGGCACGAGATTATCAAAGTCAACCTGATTATACAGATAATACAGCTATATCATCCGCACACGACAAAGACCAGGGACTCCAAGTCAGGACCAAGGACAGCACCCGAGGACGCTCTGCCACTTCACTCTGGCCGTAGCTGGGTGCTCTCTGGAGGCACAGAGGGGCACAGAAACGTCGTGCCGATGATTTCCATGCATGCGTCAATGTTTTGCCACAGAAAAGATCTCACAGATGAAGTGAACTTCATGGTGTTATCCGGTGGTGGTGGTGGGAGGTGGTGTTATGGCTGTCCCTAGAATACCCTGACCCACATGATGAAGATTGGACTGAGAAGATAATGCTCTGTAAGTATCTGTATTGCATAACCGGCATAACCGCCCTTCTGTGCAACTTGACCTCATGACTATTTTCAAGGCTGGTAATTTTTCATCTTTCTCCCTGTGACTCCCACTGTAGGTCTACTACTACTGAGTTCATCTCTCAGTGACATCCAATATTAGTCTACGCACAATCTGCTCTTGTACCAGCAACTGATATGGCATTTACAACGGTGAATAGTTTCATCAGGTTGGTACGTCACTGAAAAAAGAGACTATTTTTACACAACCACTGTTTTATTCATAACCGACGTGTCTGTACATATTTAAATACTTCACGCTTTGTGGTCGCATCTGAACTGTGAGCAGCGACATCTGTCCTGCAGTACAATGTGAACCAGTCAGAATTGCCCTGAAGAAGGTGACAGACGGTCACCGAAACGTCGGTTATGAATAAAACAATGGTTTTGTAAATAGAGTCTCTTTATTTGACATTTACAACGGTTAACAAACAATAACTTATCTTGAAACTGTTTGGGTTACATTCAGCAATTCTGTCAATGTTTTTTCAGTTGTGTGCCACAGAACACCAAGTAATACAAACAGCAAAAGTGCACTTTGTCGGATATGGCATTTGCAACGATAGATCATAAAGGTTGGCCCGTTCTGACATGTGTTCTCAGTTGTAACTTGAATTGCGGTGCCACACATTAAATGATATCCTCACAACAGAGCGTCACGTAATACAAACTATAAACGCAGTAAGGTAGCTTTCAACTGTAGCTCTATTATAGATAACATTTGCAACGACCGAAGATGAAAAACTGCGATGATGTTGGCTCTCCTAACTTGGTAATATGTCACAGCCCATCAGTCAATTTGCACTACTACAAAGATCTGTGACAATGATGAGATTTCGTGATAGTGAAAATTTCAGCTATATGAAATTGAATATCTCATTGCAACGTATCGACACAATGTTTTAGCTTTCAACAGTTACATTATAACATAAAACCATTGAAATTTACTCAAATGCTAGGCAGTGATGTCACGCTCAATTGAATGTCATTTATAAACAGTATATGTGACTACATACGGTCATACTGTACTGTACATACTGTGATGTGGGAGTAGTCGGTGTATATCTAAAATCTTTTCAAGGTTTGCGTCGCTAGAAGTGATCCTTATCGAAACACGTAGATCCCGGATCGCATAACACTGCACATCCTGTAAATATGTTAAAAACAAAGCCTCATTACCAGGCGTACGGTTGTAGATTCTATTGTTACGATTGTTCTCCTGTTTCTGATAACAAATAAAATTGACTGTCAGAAACCAGGTATAACCAAAATTTAGACATACGACCAGAAAAGAGAATATGACAAGCCAAGCTATACGCCTGCAGTGGAGGCTAAACAACAGAACTGCGATCTTTTCGACATGATAAGGCCCAATATTTATACACAACAGTCGGTAAGTCGGAATCGACGTATGACAAAGGTACATATAATATCGGGTACGACATCGCCACGTTGTCATACGTTAGAGTTGGACGTCGCTTGAACTGAGTAGTTTCAAGCTTTTCAAACAACCGGAACTTCGTTACTTTTTCACAGACTGGTGAGTAGATAGTATTCACCATTGTTTAAAGTGTATTGCACACCAGACAAGTTTGTCTTATAATATTCTTCTAAATATGTGGCATACAAATTTGGTTTTCTCTCGAAATCTTTTCTAGTCATACCCCCTTCCCTGTGAGTATTTTTCATATTGTATTACACACCAGCTTACTGTAGAGTCGTTTACTCTTCAAATTATGTTGCACACAAGCTAAGTTTTGTGTTGTTTATTCTTCAAATTATGGTGCACACCAGCCTAGTTTTGTGTTGTTTATTCGTCAAAATATGTTGGACACCAGCCTAGTTTCGCGTTGGGTATTCTTCAAATTATGTTGCACACCAGCTTAGTTTTGTGTTGATTGTTCTTCAAATTATGTTGCACACCAGCCTAGTTTTGTGTTGATTGTTCTTCAAATTATGTTGCACACCAGCCTAGTTTTTTGTTGATTGTTCTTCAAATTATTTTGCACACCAGCCTAGTTTTGTGTTGATTGTTCTTCAAATTATGTTGCACACCAGCTTAGTTTTGTGTTGATTGCTCTTCAAATTATTTTGCACACCAGCTTAGTTTTGTGTTGATTGTTCTTCAAATTATGTTACACACCAGCCTAGTTTTGTGTTGATTATTCTTCAAATTATGTTATAACGTTACACACCAGCCTAGTTTTGTGTTGATTATTCTTCAAATTATGTTACACACCAGCTTAGTTTTGTGTTGATTGTTCTTCAAATTATGTTGCACACCAGCCTAGTTTTGTGTTGATTGTTCTTCAAATTATGTTGCACACCAGCCTAGTTTTGTGTTGATTGTTCGTCAAATTATGTTACACACCAGCTTAGTTTTGTGTTGATTGTTCTTCAAATTATGTTGCACACCAGCCTAGTTTTGTGTTGATTATTCTTCAAATTATTTTGCCCACCAGCTTAGTTCCTATTTTATATGCTAAGGCTTCACTCTGAATTTCCACTCTTACTGTGTAGTAACCTGGCTTTAGTTTGGAAAAAAATGTTGAGACAGTTTAGAAAATAACATCTTAGGTCCCTGTCTTTTTGTTGGAAATTGCAACTCGAGTTGAGCATACGTTGATGGATGACCATAATAGTGCACTGTGTGAGGTTCAGAAGGGGGAGCCAATTAAGGGGCTTAAGACTAAAACTAGTTGGCCTATCATCAAACGTGACCTTCGTTTTTCGGACCCCAATCCACCTATTAAATATCATAAAGACTCATTCACGGCTTTGCGAGCTATGCTGTTGAAAGACCTGATTATTTGCCGCATTCATTTAGTTTTTAATTAAAAGTGTTTTAGGACAGAAAACATGATAGTTGGAAAAGTTGTGATAACTTATTTTACAATGGTTATCTCATTTACTTTACTGGTGAAAAATGAGTCTACTAGTGAAAACATGTGATAACACCCCGCTATCACATTAACATCCATTGGCATAATACCGGTCGGTTTACTGCAATTTCTCAAGCAATGCTAATTTGGCAAATGATCAACGCATCATTTTCTCCAGTTACATGTTGCTGTTACAGCTTACCTTTGCCACTTCTTCTGTGTAAATTATTTTGTCTCTCTGGTCCTGCTAAAAACATAATATCGTAATTGGAACACACCGCGGAATTGCACGGAGAACGGGCGCGTGGTTGGAAGGGAGTGCACTATACCGGCCGAACGAAACACGGCACAATTAACTGCCGCTATGTACCAGTTTATACATCCTCTGTTGTTCCTTTCTTTCCTGTTAGTAGTTGCACAAAACAAAAATCTGCATGAGCATACAAAAAGTCATGAGAAAATGGGCGTATACTGACAAGAATTTTCATTTAATTTTGGTCCGTCACAACCGCTATGACGTAAAACTTTACTGCTGGCCGTAGCTTAAAAAATGGCGGGAAAATGGCGGCGTACGTTCAATTTGACCCATTCAGCCGTAGATCCGGGCGATAATGCAACGGTTCCTCACACTTTTACACGAGTTGTAGGTCACCAAAAGAAATTCAAGATTGCTGTTGAATCATGCTCGTCTTGTGCCGTGAGCACATGTGATTATTATCTACAAATCTGGCGATGAACGTGACAGTGTGTTTGTCCCACGACGAGCTCGCCTGCCCCGAAAATGACCCGAATACTTTTGGCCTTGTTGTCTTCGAATGCATTGTTATCGATGCTTTGTAAATTATGTATTGGACACCTAGATGTCTGAAGTGTGCATACCTCAGAAATAACTATTGTTGCATGTGTAGATCTCTTTAAGTTCCACTATTTCTAATCGACCGGTATAAGGCTTATGACCGGTATTATGCCAATGCATGTTAATTCACTGATATGAGGAATACAATTGAGTCTACTAATTACAAAAATGTGATAGTACCCCTCAATCACACTAATTCTCTATCAAGAGAACAAAATTTTAGTCTACTAGTGAAAAAAAATTGATAGTCAATCACATTAATTCACTAATAAGGGAAATGCATTTGAGTCTATTGGTGCCCCTCCATTACATTAATTCACTATGTAGAGGAGAAAAGTTTAGTCTACTAGTGAGAAATTGTCATAACACCCCCCCCCCCATCACACTTATTCACTAGTACGTGGAATAAACCTGGCTAGATGTAGTGATGAAGTAATGTGATACCATTGTGAAAACAATTATCACGTAAAAGTAGTTTTCGACTGAAAAACTTTTTGAACTAAAATGATGTGATAAATAGGCCTTACTCTGTCGACAGACTAAAGGCACCGAAAACATGCTGACTGTATGTGCTGTAGTATCGTTAAATTGTCAAAATGTGCGGCAGATGCAGAATTATTGAATGAATGAATGAATGACCTTTATTGTACATTTGTGCTCAAACAAGCTAAGTACAGGTCGTAGCGCTAGTGATAAGGTACAATTTTGACAAAAAAGGTATCTTATCATCTCTACATATGCTAATACATTCAAGTATGTACAAGTTCAACTTCTTCTCGCTTCTTAAAACAGTTATAAACATAAGGACAAATGGAATCAATAATATATGGCTTATCTAATTGCATGAGAAATATAAGTTTTTCCGTGGTATTCAAGTATCGGAAATTTGGGAACATAAGTTGTATATTTTCAAAAAGGACGTTTCTTACGTTGTTGTATAAAGTACATTCAACAATAAAGTGACACTCATCCTCTATCTTATTCAAATTACAGTATTGGCAGATTCTTTCTTCCAGAGGAATGTGGTTATGTCGGCCTTTTTCAATGTGGAGTCTATGTGAACTAATGCGGAGCTTTGTGATGGCTGTTCTGTGCCGAATGTTTGCAATCTTTAAGTAATTCTCGTCGTTGTAAGTAGTTTTAAGTAATCTGTATGTTCGTAATTTGTTGTTGCTGCGCATTGCTGTTACGAAAGATTGAAGGTACATATCTTTTAAACGTTGGTCGATGGATGGAATTATTTGTGATGGATTTAGGACAGATGATATGGGAGAGTGCCAGACATAGCCAAAACCACATTCCTCTAGCGTCTTGCGGACTCCAGAAGCCCAGCATTTAGCGCCTAATGTGTCCAGTTTACGTTGACACAAAAGAGCGTCTGCTGATAGACTATCAGCTGGCACGTTCTGGCGTACTCTAATATACTGTTTGATGGCGTTAAGGGATGCTTCTAGTTTAAGAGGGTGTCTTCCAAGTTCTGCCATTACGGCCAGGTTACATGCGGATCTGGGGACATTTAATGATTGTTTACAAAATTTTAAATGGATAGCTTCAATTGGTGATGATTTTGGAGTTTTGAATAAACCCCATATTTCCGAACCATACAACAAAATAGGTTTCACGCATGTGTCAAATAGCTTGCTTCTTACGGATATAGAAGCGTCGGCTTTGCCAAGGGATTGGTTGATTCCATAGAGGGCTCTCAGGCCTTTGCTGTGCAGATATTTGTTATTTGCCTTGAACGTGCCAGCTGAGTTTACAACAATGCCCAGGTAGCAATAATTTGTAACAATTTCTACTACATGTCTTTTATATAGAAAAAGGCAGTCTTTTGGTAGGCGGCCACCTTTCGTAAATACAATGACTTTAGTTTTCTTTAGATTAACATTCAACTTCCATGATTCACAATAATTTTCTAATCTACTTAGAGAAGTTTGCAGACCCTGTTGAGATTCAGACAAAAGTACCAGGTCATCTGCATATAACAAACATGACACTTTCTTATCGTGCAATATAGGAGGGTTACAGGAATGGTCATTAAACACATCTGGTAAATCACTTATGAATAAATTAAACAAAGTTGGACTAAGATTACAGCCTTGTCGAACCCCACAGTTAGTTACAAAAGTTTCGGTAAGACCGTGGCTAGTTTTAACACAATTTGTTGTTTTGGAATACATGTCTTTTATAGTGAGTAGAAATTTCCCTCCTAATCCAAGTTTGTTTAATTTCAGTAGAAGGCCTTCTCTCCAAACCGAGTCAAACGCCTTGCTAAAATCTACAAAACAGGCATAAATTCGTGCGTTTTTGCTCAGATATTTGCTAACTAAGGTGGATAATACGAAAAGGTTGTCAGTTGTTCTAAAGTTCTTTCTAAAACCGGCCTGTTGTGGTTTGAAAAGGCTGTAATGTTCTGCATAATTAACTAGACGGGTATTCAGAATAGATGAGAATAGTTTTCCCAGACAACTAATAATGGATATTCCTCGATAGTTGTCTGGGACAGAAGTGTCCCCGGATTTATGAATGGGTACAATATGACTTAGTGACCATTCTTTAGGGAAGTAAGTATTTTGTAGACAGGAATTGAAAAGATGTAGAAGTGGTTTCTTTAGGATATGTTTTCCACATTTAAACATTTCATTATTAATCATGTCGCCACTGCTAGATTTTTTGTTTTTTTTAGATTTGATATAGAGGTGTCCAATTCTTTCTCTGTTATAAGGGAGTCTAATATGGAGCTCTCCATTGGGATTGTATTTGAAGGGGATGAAGTGTCTACGGTTTCAGTGGTTGAAGCGTCTATGTTACAGAAACCATTTGTTAAATGTTTGTCCAGGTTACTAAAGTGCTGTATTCAGTCCTCTTCTGATATTATTGTCTTTTCAAGACCGGAGTCTGTTTCTACAGGTGACGCGGAAGACATTGGCAACATGTGGGGGAAGTGGGCTCTCATCTTCTGCGTGATGGCAACATTGTCTGATGCAGAACAAATTACACATGTTAATAACAGTACGTATATATAATATGAAACAAAAAAAATCGAACAAACTTGCGGTTCTATGACAAGATCATGACGGCAACAGGGCATAGATGTCTAAATACATAAGCTGTACATTGAAGTGTATCATTGTGTTTCCGATTTCGGACCTGATAAAAAAAATTAGTTATGGATCCTCCTTTTTAGATTAATGCTGTCACCTTCCAAATAGAGGTAGTAAGCATCATTCCAAATTAATGGCAATACCATCTGTATAACCCAGAAGTTTCGGCAAGTTCCATTACAATTCACAGAGCCATTCATAAATGAAACATGAATTGCTTTGCAATCATCAAACCGCACAGCAAACCAGGCAAAACACTAAATTCTGGTGTAAGATAATTAGAAAAATTCTACTGCACAGACAGCCTAGGTAGTTAACTAATGATGAGCCTAGTCGTTATAGTCGTTATAACTACCACAAGTTAAGTACCACTCATACATCCCGATAGCCTTATACAACGGTGTAAGCTCGTAATGTATCGAATATGAAGGCCCCCGAGACATAAACAAAACACTTCTGGACATTGTTAGGCATCAAGTCAATGGTCGGGACGAGAAATGTTTATGAGTCAGGGGCCTTGACCTTTGACATATTACCCACAATTCTTGTATCCGCGGATAAGTACTGGGAGGTGTAAACGAGCTTATTGAACACTTTATTTCAACATTTTGTTTCAGAGACATGCCCAGTGGATGTCATGTTCCTCCTGGACGGTTCCTGGAGCATGGGCCCGGAGATATACCAGAAGGAGAAAGAATACGTCGTGAACGTGGTCAAATGTCTGAGCATCAAGAATTTCACCGTATGGCAATATGGGCATATATAATCACATTTGCTCCTTTGGCTGTCCTATAGTTAATATAACGGAAACATTTTTCCATTGTTTGCTTTTATCTAGCTATAGTAAAGTTAGTGATGAAAAAAGGTAGATGAAATTAACCACGTAAATTCCATAACACATATCACTTTTACCAATTGCACTACTGATAAAGAGTATTGTTGACGGTAGTTGTATATGCTACACCAATGGACAGGTCCCATACTGAAGTGCTTGCACAGTGGAGTGGTTTAGGGTACTCTGCCCCGGTACTGACGGTGTGGCAAGAATCATTTCAACAACTGACGTATCAGGGCAGGAGTTAGACGACACGGAATGGAAAGAGAGTTGAGATCATCTGCAAATATTGAATGGTTAAATTCACGACAGTTTTTGTTTTGCTCATATATGCCATAGGTGGGTGTGATCAATTACACATCAATAGCGACTATGATATTACCGTTATGGAACCATGGGAACATCGTGGACTTTCAAGACCTCGTTCGCGACATTGACTTCACCGGAGGCTTGAAACGGACTGGCGGAGCCATCGAATACATGATAGCTGTGGTAGGCGTGGGGTACATGCATTCCCAAGTGGGCTAAACGCTATGTTGCGTTGTCTGAGCCGTTAATCTGTCGGTGGAAACCATATTCGAGAAGCTGTGGATGGATTTTGGTAACATTTCGTATGTGGGCATATTTGTTGGCCAAACAGATGAAGTTTGATCATGTGTCTCCTGCATTAAGTGGATTTCTAAGATACTACAACAGCGCTGCTGGTTGTGATATCTTTCAAGTAAGAAATAGCTAACCATCGATCTTACCCCAGACTACGTAGGTCTATCTACAGATTGTTGGATTTTCTGAAACCTAGGTGACGAGTGTCACTTTTTAGTGACTTTTCAGTTTTATCGCCGTGCGTGTGATGAAACGATGTCCCATGACTGTTGATGGGCATCACGTGCATTTGGCCGATGAACATACTGTAGTAGTTATGATTTTCCATACTGAATAAGATTGCGCATCTTATCCGGACTTCGTCGATCCCCTACTTGCAATCACATCGCCCTGTAATACAAACAAAGTCTTTTTAAGCAACTTTATCAGCTGTCACATTTTTTGCCCACAGACGAAGTTCCGAGCAGGAGCACGTAAGGTGGCTGTAGTTGTGACAGATGGAAGCTTACAGGATTCATTCTATTTTGCGGTGAGTTACCTTAAAGGCACTTTGATTTTCCTTTTCAGAATTGAAATATTCCCAAGCAGCCTTTGTAACTCTTGCCTTTCCTTTTGGGTCAGTCCACTCTCACTGAGTCGAGTTTGTGCCGAGCATCAATACTTCTGACTTAAGCCCCGGTTTTACCTCCCTGAACATAGTCCCACGTAATCGGCCAAAATCTAAGGTGACGGACCATATGACAATTTGTAATAGCCGCAGCAACAGCCAGACCAATAAATGAATAAATCTGGTCATATTTTGTAACTACATGTTATTTTTTCATCAAAGAACGCCTAAATGAACGTTTTTAGTCTATTCACATTGCCATTTGCGATTATTTGTTGAAAGTAAGTATTTTGAAAATTAAAGCCTATCAGATGGCTGAGCCCTCCTGGTCTCTTAGATATGCATGTCGCCATTTTATGACGTAATCATGACGTCAATGACGCTGCTATTGGCTACACAAGACGTAAAATTATCATTGTTATATGCACTTGTTGTTACATTTTTGTAGCATACCTTGAAGTTTTCAGGGAATACCCTTTCTTATGGTTCCATTCAATACAGTCAAACCGATGACATCATACGGACGTCAGATTACGTCAAAGTAGCAAATTGATAAATAATTGATCATTTAAGAGATACAGTGGTTATAAAGGGCGGGCCTCAAAAGCCCCCCTCCAGGTCCCAGCTTGACCAAAAAACGCCCGGTGTCACAGCGATCTGACCCCCCCCCCCTGATCTCGCCCCCCGGGAACTAGCGTTTTCGCCCCCTCTAGCGTTTTTATGTTATTACTATGTCATCACGTTGATATTAATACTATGATTGGAATTATGTATCAAAATCGTGTGCTTATATCATTTTGAAACTGCATTTTATGATTTATACCGATCAACTTCTAATATGTCATGTAAACCCGTTTTTAAGTGGGAGGGGGGTCACTTTTGATTTCGCCCCGGGAAGGCCGGGAGATCGCTGTGCCACATGAATAGTTTTTTTTTTAAGTTCGTCCAAACATTTTCACTATAGATCGATGAATTTCAGTCCAACATGGAGCAGTTGAAATGTAACAATATCAAATGTGCGGTTTTCGCCTAGGACTGGCATTACCGCGCGTTTAAAGACTATGCTTCGAAGGTCAACCGCGCCGGGATCGACCTGTACGCCGTTACTGCAGGACGGAAAGAGTTCATCAATGACGAGGTGCACCGCATCCTCACTGGTGATAATTCCAGAGTAGTGAGCATGACACAAAACCCCCCGTGTGACCTCTCCAGCAGGATTGAGCTATGTGGTACGAATCAAATACATCTCTTGTAATATCCGAGAAGTACAGTATGATGTTTGTTTGAACCTTTGTTCATTCTCGAACGTTGTGCAACGGTGAGAAAGGCCCAGTACTAGTCCTTTTGGTCTAGCTTCTAAGGTGTCTTGGGGGAGTACTATTTCAAGTATTGCCATCACAGTATAACCGTAGAGAATATCCTGATCCCTAGAAATATAATAATTGCAGGTCAGCGATAGCAAAACCTGTATTGTTTTTGTTGCCATGTATGGGCACCGCCATTTTGTTTTGCGGTGTATGACGGGAGGACTGACGCCATTTGTGATTTGACGATCAGTGTGTTGCATGAAGAGATGTGATGGGATAGCGCGGAAATGTGATCTTGTGGTATTGTCGGAAACAGCAGGACGGTAAGAGCCACAAGCATGAAGAGTTAGTGTGTTGTATGAAGGGATTGGATAGTTTGTAGATATGGTCTTGTGGTCTTGTCTAATATATATTTTAGATTATCTGGGGTTGGAGCATGTGACTTACCGGGTATAATTACTGCTTGGACAATCATCCTTAGAGCAAATATGTATCTCTTTTTCCAGATTAACAGTATTTGCATTTTCCCCAGAATGCCCTTGTGCTCAGATCTGTACCTACACGAACTTCAAAACTGGCCATTTCCAGTGTTCCTGTCGGAAAGGCTTCAATCTCAACTCGGATGATTTAACCTGTGACGGTAAGATTTTGATATTTTGATACTTTATCCAGTAAATTAGCCAACATACATACTAAATGCATATTAAGTAGCTGATCTTCCTGGACTTGATGTAAAAACAAGGGCATACAAACTACATAAGCATACATATAACTTGATCATACAACTAGTATTCACAAGAACAACAAACAAGCGTTCGCAGAACTCAACCGTGAAATGGGCAAGGGTGTGGTGGTTGGAGGGTGTTTTTTATAGACATCTCAGGGGCTAGCCTTACAGAAAATGATAAGTTCGATTGGCAAAAATTCTCGGAATTCTACAACTTTTTTCGCGCCTATGTAACGTTAGCTGTATCATCCCTTTGAAGTGGAATAGTTTGCGTTGACAGATTGTCATGGTATTTGGAATGCAGATAGCTTTTGTCATGGGCCGTGAGCGAGCGAGTGAGATAGCTTTGGAGATGCCTTACATAATCAATTTTTATCATGCAAATCATGGGCTAATTTGCATAAATAATGAGGACAGTTTATATTAATAATAATAACTAGGTGTATTTTGCCAGCCAGTAGGTACCCAAATTATACGCCTACTTCATTTCATAATAGCAGATACTCAAAGATAAGACACATTAGTCAATTCCAAGTCACCTTGAGGGTTTTAGGTGATATTTGTAATAGTCTGAATTATGTTGAATAAAATTCTGAATTATGTTGAATATCTAAGCCACAATAATGGATTTTTTTTAATTGACTAAGAAAATATTCATCAATTTGAATTCATTTAAAAAGTTTTAAAAGTTTTGAAACATTTTGAAAGTAACTGTACAGAATATTTTTAGAACAATTGTGAAACCTCTGTGTGATTCTTTCACATTTAAACTTTGCCAAATGGTAAAATTAGTTTATTGTCCCCATAAAAGTAAGCCCTGTTGTTGCCTCTGTATATTTTTAGATTTAACTGCTGGGCTGGTGGATCCTTTGTGGTGGGCCATTGTTGCATTGACACCCAACCATACTTTTTTTTTATTTATTCAACATCAAAATACAAAACAGGACAGTGAGGTAATACACTCTAGCAGTACGCTAATATTCACATCACCTATAAAAAAAGATAACTGACAAGAACAGATAAATGACAATATCAAAACAAACAGTTCACAGCTATTTACATATAAGTCAGGTTACAAGGTAGTTGCAAAACGTTTCGTATGTACAATATATAACTGGGTAACTGTAAGATACTGCAGTTTGTAGATTGTGACAGGAAAGGTGAACCCCTTAATAATACGGGCTGATTCGGATAAACTATTGAAGTCAAGAGTATTGCCTAGCAGGTTCTGTAGATTGCCGAAAAAATTAATTCTGTATTGTTGATATGTAGGGCAGTATAACAAAAAATGTACAACACTTTCACATTGACACCAACAGTTACAGGCTGGACTAGAAGCTTAATTGCGGATAAATAAACTATGGTTCAGACTGCAGGTGCCGATGCGAAGGCGTGTAAGGAGGGCGCAGGTGTATCGAGGACCGTAACTTAAATGTTTATTGATGGAGGGACGTACTAATTTAACTAAATGTTTTTTATACAGTGAAAAGTTAAGTGAACGAACAGCAATGTCAAGACCATTCCAATACTGTGTTGCATAAGGATACTTTGCAAGGATGTGTGAATTGCTATCTTCCCAGCCCACTGACCCATTTACAAAATGTTACAAAAAATGGTAGAAAATGGTAAATAATGGCATAATGATGTTATTATTATTTAGAAACCATTAGAAGTATCTAATTCCACACCATGAATATTTCCAAAGTTTTACAGGACCAGGGAAATACTTATAAAATTGAAATAATGTTAAAATATTCCTGAAATATCAAATGTCGATTCTAGACATATAATTACAAAACTTTAAAATCAATTCTAAACAATGACAACAAACATCCGCACGATGACTTGGAATGGACTCTAACTAACAAAGAGAGAAATATTAGCCTAACTGAGTTGTGTACTAGTATGTCCGATTCGTAAAAATTCCCGGAATTGACAGCACGTTTTCCGCGCGTACGCAATCGAATCATCCCTTTAGATGGTAATAACAAGGGAAGGGTTGACGGATCAATATTGTCAATATTGACGACTTGACACATTGCGTGGACGTTTCTACAAAGTGATATTATGAATTATAGTTTTTCTTTGTACAGTCCCCTTTACAGATCATTATTGCCGACTTGTTGCTTGCAACAATGATGATGTAGCATTCTTTGCTTCACAATGCAGTCCACTACATTGTGCATCCTATATGTCTAATGTGCAATCCCTATAAACAATCTCATCAATGACTACAAGTTACTGTGAAAAACAAACCCTGCTTTGTTCAACAATGTATTGTACTGGTAGTAACTGTTACATGTACAACCCTTTTAAAACGTATAATATAGGCCACCGTAAACAATATCATCATTGCCCTTATTCATCGCCCTTAATCTACAGATTATCAAATCTTATAGGAAACGTTTACACCCCATCATGTATAATGTACTGTCCCTATAGTACCATTGTCTTGTAATCGTCTGGTATATATAAGTCGTGCTGTCCTCTATTACGCAACTATGACCTTTGGGGTCACTTCCTGTGGGGACGGCGGGGCCCATGCACAACTCCAGCCCACGCAGAATGACGTAACTCCTAAATATAAACCACTATTGCGTAATTGCCACACTTAGCACATTACACACTATTTTTCAAGTACAAACATCCCCTGCAAAACCGTCAAAAGCCACTAGACAAAAAAACGCCTCGTACGTTTCTTCTCCTTCTCAAGAGCTACCCACATACCAAATATCAGATCAATCTGTGTTGGCGTGAAGGAGCTGTTCTGTTCACAGACACAGAGTTTTGAGGGTTTCTACACATACCTATTGTATTATGCAAATTACCAGCTAATTTGCAAAACAAGCATACAAGTATGTACATCATTACGTAAGCTATCTACATACCTACAGTCATTAACATCCATCAACCCCTTCTCGCATTATTCCTTCTCAACACCTAAAACAAGAATCAATTTCACCGCCCCTGCGAAACCCCTAGGTGGCCAAAACTTACACACCTTACTATGCTTTTACACAGCTACCTACCACTTAAAAATCATCACCCAAACAAGTCCCAAACAAAAAATAGCAAAACCGGAAGTTCCGCTGCAGTACCATAACACGCCGCCAGAGCGCCCTGCCGTAAAGGAATTCCTACCATTCCTTTGTCATGTCTAATCCTACCAACATACCAAATATCAAAACAATCCATCCATGCGTTCCCCAGTTATCAGGCTGTCAAACGACCCCCTGACATAAAAACAGCACTGACTACAAACCTTCGTTTCACGAAGGAAAAACAATGGAAAAGCAATGTGTTAAAGATTGGCAATACTCAACAGACTGACGTGCAACAATATAAGCAATATCAAGTGAAGAACTTGAGTTATCATTCAAGAGTCGCCACTTTTTCCAGTTCTCAATTCATACTTACGTTTGTGCAGACATTGATGAATGTGAAACCAACAATGGCGGCTGTGCTCAGGACTGTAGCAACTTCGATGGCGGTTTCGATTGTTCCTGTCGGAAAGGCTTCAAACTCAACTCGGATGGTTTAACCTGTCGTAAGATTTTGATATTTTCATACTTTATCAAGTAAATTAGCCAACATACATACTAAATACATATTTAGTAGCTGATCTTCCTGGACTTGACGTAAAAACAAGGGCATACAAACTACATAAAATTACATATAAGTTGATCATACAAGTAGTATTTAAAAAAAACAGTGGAAAAGCAATGTGTTAAAGATTGGCAATACTCAACAGACTGACGTGCAACAGTATAAGCAATATCAAGTGAAGAACTTGAGTTATCATTCAAGAGTCGCCACTTTTTCCAGTTCTCAATTCATACTTACGTTTGTGCAGACATTGATGAATGTGAAACCAACAATGGCGGCTGTGCTCAGGACTGTATCAACATCGACTATGGCGGTCGCTATTGTGTCTGTGACGACAGCTATGTACATGTACCAAGGACGTTAACGTCCTTGGAGTTACCAGATGGAGTCTGGCTCTGTGGTAGGTCGGGAAGTACACAAATTAGTGATGAAGTTAACGTCTTGCCTACATGATTAATGTATACGGTGGGAGAGTCGAACATGTACTCGTGACCACCTCTGCATAAGGACTAACTCGCAATCGTGACAACTTTGGTGGTCCCGTAGTTTATCTCAGCCTTTGTTACAAGCATTAGGGATCCTACCTATAGTGGTCACCAGTCTATTGTGATCATTTCCTTCAAGTAAATTGAGTAGTCACTACAGACTATTTGGCTGCAGTTGAAAGTAATGCACTCAAGTGAAAATGAGTCGTCCCTCGGATAGGACGTTAAATGGAGGTCCCGTGTTTGGGGAGAGCCACATCCCGGGCACGTAAAAGAACCCGCCACATGTGCGATGGTGCGATGTGGCGGATCAAACCATTCCGGTCAAAATGGGGTAGGGAATTTCCCGAGCAGCCTCGTAACCCCTGCTTCGCCTATTGAGTCAGTGAAGTCAAGCTTGCTTAATCTTGATGTTTCTGACTTAGGGAGAAGAGATGCTGCTACAGTTATCGCTATGGGCCGCCCTTCATCAATATGATGGTAACATCAGGCCCTACGAACATGATTTAGAAAAAAAAATCTAAATGATGCTGCAATGGAAAATACGTCAGATATACTGAATAGGTTACTTGCGTGTACATGCTCAAAACTACTGTCTGTAAGAGTTATTTCTGAAATATAGGAGTTCTTTCTCATCCTTTGCTTCTTTTCTTAATTTAGAAAGCACCCTTCCCGATCTCGGACATCTTATCAGCCGCAAGGTCAGGGATGTCTACACAATCTACCTGGAACACTTGGAAGAAGACTGGCGACGCTGTGAAGCCCACCTGGAACTCAACGGATGTCGACTCGATATAACTTATCAGGAATGCTGGCCTCCAACTCCAACTGTAGGGCAACTCCTTTTAGCTCTGCTTCCACACCTGAATATTTCTTATTTGCAAAACTATATGGGTTATTACGGTGCTGAACTGCTTGTAAACACTGTACGTGTGTATAGTAGCTATGTTGATCGCTGCAATAGGACGTTGCATATTTTAGGAAGAGCAGAGAGCATTTTCGTACCTATAATTCTCCCCGCTTTGCATACAGTTTCTGTTAATGTCACTTATACCGTGCCGTTGGTGCCGACGTTATTTCATGCCCGCTTATTCGTACCTTTTGGATCTTTCCGTAATGCTATCCTTTTCGAAAGTTCAATCTTAATCGGAAGTATTAGCTTCGCTGTTACATTTGAGAGATTTGAAATTGGTTATGTTGGCCTTGGCAAAGCAGAAAGTAAAGAGTTAACCATTGATAGACTCATCTATGGGCTTAACTCTTTTCTTCTTACTAATGGCCATCACGTTCCGACTTTATTCCACCTTGTAAAGCTTGAAGGCAATGACTCCGTCCCAGACATAAATATCCAGATCATGCCCCAACAAGGTGGATACAGCCTGGAACTGGACTTTAAAACAAACATTCTCGACTCACAGGTCTTCTTTTTCTTCAGCTCCGCTAAGTCAGATGATGGTTCAACCATTCAGTCGTTTTCTTTGGGCATGACTGTCAAGTCTGTCCGCTTTGGAGATCTAATTCACGATGTAGTCAATGACCATGTTATCGTTCCTTTCATAAGTGACTTGCTGATTTCTGAAGCTGCTTTGCTAGCAACGACAAGCCCACAAGAAGCCAATTATCCAATCCCGCTTTTGAATGTTGTAGCAGCAGAGATATCTAGTGGCTTGGGCGTTGCCTATAAAATGAAGCTGTCTGACGACGTCCCTCTCGGGACGTTTTTCCTTGGTGTTGATGGCAGTACTTTCAAATTCAAGGTCCTCTCTGAAGATCGTATTCCAGTGTCAGCCCTTGTGGGCAATGTCATTGCTTCTTCTTCGCCTATCGGTCTGCCTTCTCATCTCTCCGTTGCTGACATTCTTGCTGGCTCTTTGAAGAGTTTCGAATACAATGCTGACAACAATGACCTGACGGTGTCTGTCGTTATTGAAGACACTGTAACGACCGTGACCTTTGCCATGTGAGGTAATTATAGTATTGACCGGGTTAAACCATATGGGAGGCGGGGCCTACATAAATTAGTTGGATAAGTAAGCCCTGATTGGCTAGTGACGGTAGCCATTGTAACGTGATTTACTAATGAGTGTAGCCATTGTTCACCTCAGGTGATCTCAGAGATTGTAATGGACTAATTATTCAGTCGTGGCCTCAGACACAGGTATGTGTACCTGATGTACGTCATCATTATTGAAAAGAGATATCATGATTTCCTTTGTAGACTATAATATACAGGCTTGATAGAAAGAACAAGCTGAAAGAAGTGATAACTGAGCTAGATCAATAAAATGATGAACCCAGGATAAGCAGAGCAATAGGAATAGATTGAATAGCTCTAAGTTAATGTTTTAAAAAGATATACCTATGTAATCAAGAATACTCTTGCACTATTGCTTGTTGCTTCTCTAGAAATCATGTTGAATTCATTTCACCAGAAGACGATTTGCTTCGACCTAAAATGATCATGACTTGTACTTATATGAAATATCTGTAGATTTTTGCTGCAATTGCTAATGATATCTTTTGCAACCGATAAACTATATACACTAGACAAGGAATGAAATGTAATCGAATGATTGATGCAAACTAGCTATATTTGTATAGAGAGAATAACGTAAAGTCCGAGCATACATGTTTCAGCATTTTCAACTTCTTCTTCTTCCTGCTGTTTGGCTGTATTTACTCAAGACATCATGATATAGCGAAGAGTTGATCCTGATATTTTGTGCCTGAAAAACATCACATTATAAGCGCACATAAATTTTCGACTTGTATATCATCAAAAGTTTGAATATATACGTGGAATCTCTTCCTAAAACGATCTTGTTTTTATTTCTGTCTTAAGATATATAGTTAGGATATTCGGGGGGAGTTGAAGCGCATTTCTTACAAATCATTCTATAACTATTAAAAGAGAGTAGCGCAGTATGCCCAGATAGTATTACAACTTAACAAATCATATGTAACAATGTTGAAAGTAGGTTATAGAAACAAAAAAGATATTTTGCAGGAACTCGCCAAGCTCCAGCCGAAAACCACCGATTAGCAAGGGCATATTATCATGAACTTTGACCGGGGCAGGCTATAGTTAGCGACTGGGTTTGTGTGCTGTTGATATAAACAGTGTCATCGATCGACCATTTGTAACCGAGGCGTATCCAAAAACGAGACATTGTAGACTGCCCACTCCATGCAAACTCCGAGAAATCGAACCTGGAAACATTCAAAATCGCGACAGGAACATCTTCATGTCAAAATATATCAAGTCATTAAAATGGCTACGCCTGTGCGTTGGGGCTGCAAACTTGAGAGTGATGCCTTCTACACGCCGGACACTATATTCCTGTGGCTCTAGGCCGCGACAGAACCAAATATTTATATCATCATCTATAATCTGTTAGGTAGTGTCTCTATCCTTGAATCTTTTCAAAGCACTTCTACAAACCACACTGACTAATGTCATGTTGCCTTAATCCCCAAGCAGATCGTACTGTGCCATAAGATAGTATTAAAGCAGGCAAGGAGTATATCCGGTCAAAGTGAGTCAGATGGGCACCGGAGCATACACACTCCTAGGCAGTCTTCACTCCTTTGGCAGCTTTTAATATGCTACCGTAGGATCTGCTTGGATATTAGGTTGTCTTGGGTCGGATATATAACCACATCAAATAAAGGGAGGGAGGGTCAAACAGGTTGTTGATAAGTTTCCGTGGGTGATATTTCACAGGAAGCTCTAGGGTGAACGTGAAGTTCTTTGTCCCTTTTATTGTGGTGGGTATTGTGGGCCTGCTGTGCCGTTGTATTGCCGTTGAGACCTGTAGATTTTCTGCCCGGAGAAAGATTTAATTCGTCGTGTTCACTCTGGAATATTCTACACTACGCCACCTAGCAGTCAATGACAGTGCTACAGCAGTTAATCTACAAAGGAAGATACTTGTAAAGTAGGGCTGGGTATCGGTACAGCGTACCGGTACGAAACCTGTTTTTCTTATTGGACCGGTCCAGAAAAACCGGACCTGAAAAAATTAGGTGGACCGGATGTTGGACCGATTATAGAATTAACAGATTATTTTATCAGGCATTCACACGTTTTGGCGCTTGCAGGTGGAAGGAAATAACCAGAGTGAAGTAGAGTAGAGTTTATAGTCATTTCTACCAAGTTTTACAGCCAATTGTACAGGTGCAGTTAGCGTTGTAGGATTTTAAAACGCCAGCGTAAGTCTAATACTCCACCAAACATATTTCTTTGTAGTTAAAATGGACCATGGGTATGAGTCATACTGCATCAGGTCCAGGTTCAGGTCCGGACCTGGACCTGATCCTCTGGACCTGAACCGGACCTGGACCTGACGTTTCTGTACCGGTACCCAGCCCTATTGTAAAGGCATCTACAACCAACTTAGAATATCCCTTCTCTGCAATCTTCAAGACCTTGTAAGCTCAACCCTTGATTTGAAAACTTTGTCTGACCCAGCATTAACTCAACTTTTACTCAGGGGTTCACCCTCTTCATCAAAGGAAACAAATACCAATATTATGCATCTTACACAGTCATATATACTCCAGACCAAACGTTTTCAAATTGATTGAACATTTTCCATAAAATCTTGTGTATATATAACACATATGGATCCGTCACCCCACTGCTGTACTTTATTTTATTTGATCTCACACTGTTTTGTCCTTTGTTTGCTTTATTTTCAAATGTCCCAGTGGCAATGTTAATATTAGCCCTGCTAGAGTGCATTCACCACTGTGTCTTGTATGATATGTATACCAATAGAAAAATATAGGCATCTACGATCCTGAAAATGTTTGTATGTGGCTTAGCGGACTAATAGGTAACGTTTTATAACTGCTTCAGTTGTAAGTTTGACATTTTCGAGCCCCCCACCCCCCTGGATAAAGAATTAATAAATGTTATCGAGTGCCAAGTGAGGAACCGGAAACTTTTTCTAGACTTACGGCTGGCAGAAAATTTGCCTTCAAATTCAAATTATCCAACATGAAAATTGCTTCAACACAACTTATCACGCTACATAGTTTTATCTCCCAACGTCCTATCTAAAATAGGGACTGCAATGCACTATTTCTACTCATGGTTAAAATGCAAACATCATCTTACGTGCTAACGATGGTGACTTTGAAACCATGCCTTCCCTAGAATCTTCAAAAGTGTTTTCTTACCTTACCAGACATATTTTCAAGGTCATCTTCTAAACCTGTGGCGCTCAGAGGTGACGTCAGAGAGCAAAGGTCATGTTTAGACCAATGGCGTGTCATCCCAATCTCGTACCCAGGACAGTATGCGACGTCGTATGTTCTCTCATTTCGATGATGCTATGGGCACGAGATGACCAAAGCCAACCTGATTACATAGATAATACAGCAATATCATCCGCACACGGCAGGGACTAGGGACCCCCATTTCAGCACCTAGGACAGCACCAAGGATACACCGCCTCTCCATGTAACAGCGGGCACAACGCTGGGCGCTTGAGGCATAGAAACGTCGTGCCAAGTTCTTTCCTATGCTGTGTTGCTGGGGGAATAATGGTACGTGCAGATCTCGTAAGTACTGGTAGGTGGCGCTCATTATCTATGTCTATCTCAAATTATGTGATACTTTTTAGTAATAGTTTGGTTGTGGAACTGATATTGATCCGGGAAGGAAGAAATCTGAGAAATTCTAGTCATACAGTTTGTAGTTGTAACTGTAAGACAAAATTTACCCGCCGTGTCTGCTACCGGCAGGGAAAGAATACAGGAAATTGCTACAGAAACAAGCTGCTAGCCAGTTGAGAGCTTCTTTGCAGATCACAACACGGTCATAGACGAGACGTCAAAAATTCATCCATCATGTTACCAGGGATAAGGGCATGGTACAAGAAAGGGAGTTCAAAAACATCGTCAAAGATATAAGATACAAACAACATGTACATGTACATGTACGTAAGTATGTATGAGGCGGATATTATATCATAAGCGATGAAAAGACACCACGTGGCTGCCCAAAAGTATGGACCAATAAACACCAAGACTGACTAATAAATCACGTGTTACTAGCTACTCTCCAAGCAGAGGTCGGTGACCTATTCCTTATATGCCGTGTTTTTTTTTCCGACCAGCCTCTCCCTTTGGTGAAAACGCTAGTCGAAAAAAATACGGCGCTGTTTATTCTCCACCAACCTCTGCTTCGAGAGTATTACTAGCAGCTCTTGCAATGGCAAGGCCCCTCTAAACTATTATTAGAGTCCTTGACAGTAAGCGCTTGCGCTATACTATAGCGTCGAACAGTCAACTTGTTTTTCTCGGCTATTCAACACCTATGACAATCTGCAAACCGTGCATTACGCAATTCTTTACATCAAAGGGGTTATCCATAATAGAGAGCTATATATATAACCATAAAAGCAAATTCATATCAGATGGTAATGGTTTACAAAATAACTTATCTTGATACGGATTATCTTTTGTGTGTCATAGCACACCCACCCACAACAGAGCACTGCGTATTACAAACAATATAACAGCTACAAAATTGCTTTTAAGTGTATTTTATCAGATATGACATTTTCAACGATAGACTATGAAGAGAGGACCATTATGAGATGTTTTCAATTGCGTTACCACACATCAAAGGATATCCACACAATGGACCACAACGTAATACAAACAATAAATGCATTAAAGTCAATGCATAAAGTCACTTTTAGCTCTATCAGATGTAACATTTCCAACGATCCAAGTCAAAGAGAAATAGAGAGGCTGTTGTCTCGACTAACTTAGTAATATGTAGCTGCCCATAAAATTACATTACACTATGATTAAATATCTCTCTATGACAAAATTTCGTGATACTAGTAGTGACCACGTGATGATCATTCAGTCGCAAGTTTTATTCCGTGACTTTAAACAGATATCCTTATCTCCAATACGTATACGGATATCCGCATTGCATCATGGAAACTGGAAAAACACATAGCCTCGTTGGCAGGCTTAAGATTCATTTACTGGAATTTTTGTTCTTATGTTTGTTATTTTGTTTCTTTTGTCTGGATTCCGTGGCTATGATTATTCCCTGTTTCTTATAATACAGGAAGCTGACTGTAAGACATCGGTTACAATCAGAATGGACTTAAATCAGAAAACAGAACATAATAATCTAAACAAAAGCCCAGCTATATGTCTGCTACAGAGGCTAAAACACTGCTAGTACATCATCACAATTTGCGCAATATTTAGAGGCAACAGCCTGGGTAACAGAACTGACGTATATCGGAGGTACATATAACACTGGGTAACGCCACGTAGACATACATTGGAGTTTGAAACCGCGCAGGACTGAGCGGTTTTAAGCTTTCTTCTGACCATCGGAACTTCTATTCTCAAGCACAGAGGTAGGTGCATTATTCAAAGTATTCACACCAAATCATTATTGTCTTTAACATTCTTCAAAATGGGTGGTACATAGTTTCGTCTCACGTCTATTTAAGTATATACACAGCAGCTTATTTTTGTCTTGATATTCTTCAAATTATGTTACACACCAGCCTATATCACAGTTCAGTATTCTTCAAAGTATGTTGCAAACCAGCTACGTTTTGTGTTGTATATTGTACGCTAACTTAATTTTGTGTTTATTACTCTTCAAAGTATATTGCACGCTAGCTAAATAGTTTTGTGTTTTTTCGTCTCACACTAGCTTAGCGTTGTGTTTATTCTTCTTCAAAGTATATTGCGCGCTAGCTTAGTTTTGTGTTTAGTATTTTCAAAGTATGTTACACACTAGCTTAGTTTTGTGTTTAGTATTTTTCAAATTATGTTACACACTAGCTTAGTTTTGTGTTGAACATTTTATAAAATAAATTGCACGCTAGTGTAGTTTTGTATTGAGTATTTTTCAAATCGTATTCAACACGTGCACTAGCTTAGATTCGTGTTGAGTATTCTTCAAATTACATATATCTCGCACATATATCTTGTTTAGCTTGTGTTGAGTAATTTGTTTCAGAATTATGTCGAAAACCAGGTACGTTTTGTGTTGAGTATTTGTTTTAAATTATGTTGAACACAACTTAGCTGTGTGTTAAACATTCTTCAAATATGTTACAAAATAGCTTAGTTGTGTGTTGTGCATTCAAGTATGTTATAGACTTCAGGTGCAGTCATGTTTTATTTCAACACAAACTAGGCTTACTCATACTGAAATAGACCCATCAGCTTAAAGGTTAAAGTACAGCAAACTTCATGTGCAGTCATGTTTTATTTCAACACAAACTTGAGTAAGCCTATTCCACTTGCTAAGGTTTTGAAACGGAGATGGGTGCCGGTGTGACAGCGATCTCGCCCCCCCAGCGATCTCGCCCCCCCGGGGGGCGAGATCACTAGCGTTTTCGCCCCCCTTTAGCGTTTTCGCCCCCCCCCCCCCCCAAGAGCAGCTGGTTACTACATATTACAGGTGCGCTACCTGGTACTATACTGCACCTGGGGAGTAACGTATATGGTGTGTTACCTGGTACCTATATGGCACCTTATTACTGTACCGTAAGATGTACTTAGTATATAGTCGATACTATATCGTTCGGTGCAAACATGACATTGAAATGAAGAAGACAATTTTTGCTGCTGAGATGGCATAAAAACAGTGCTACTGCGAACGTATAAATCAACACCGTCTATGGTACACGTCAGGTATATGTTTTCAATTTGTCACAGTGTTTTCTTTCTTGTGCTGGAAACATTTCCAAAGCACTAAAAAAAAAACACGTGAATAATAGTTTCTCATTATAAACACTATCTACGCGCAAGTTGATATAGCTGTTGCTAAATGCTACACAAACACTGGTAAAGTACCAGTCTTAAGAAACACGGGTAAATGCATCAGTTCCTAAATACTAGAAAAACAGTCATGTTGGAGGTGAAGATATCCCTTGGCCAGGTGCATATACCAAAATGTGCGTTATTCTAATTAATAACTAATATTTGCATAATTAATAAAGACATTACATAGTTCTTTTGTGGTCACTTCGTGGTAGAGACTTCATATTGGAGATATATAGGTTGCTTGAGGACAGGTGAATACAATGAAATACATCTTATGTCAAGACTCAGGTATATGCAATAATGGGAATACAAGGGACCCAACCCTCCTTGTTTGAAACAAGTTCAACTATCTTATTACCATGTAATTACGTTAATATTGATACTATGAATGGAGTTATGTATCAAACTCGTGTACTTATATCATTCTGAAACTGTATTTTGTGATTTGTACCAATCAACTTCTAAAATGTCATGTAAACCCGTTTTTTTTTGGGGGGGGCGAAATCGCTAAAGGGGGGCGAGGTAGGGGGGCGAGATCACTAGCCGGGGAGGGCGAGATCGCTAGTGATTTCGCCCCGGGGGGGCGAGATCGCTAGTAATTTCGCCCCCGGGGGGGCGAGATCACGGGGGGGGGGGGGGCGAGATCGCTGTCACACCTGACCTACGCATCACAATGTGATGTATGGCAACTTTAGCTTTAGCTTTAGCTAAGGGTCCAGGCTGAATTGTCACTGTTGGTGTGCATGAAATAGACCCACCAGCTTTCCCTTAGGTTAAAATACAGCAAACATCAGGCGCACAGATCAGGTGTAGTCATGTTTTATTCAAGGCATGTTCAGGGTATGAACAGGGTATGTTCAAGAGGATACAGCACGGCAATTGTGTTTGCAAATATTTTAGGCGCACGTGAACAACTCATGCTGTACTGGACATTTAAAAAATCCTGCCGTGCTGTAACGTTAGGGTTTAGATTCCTTTGTTTAGCTTTTTTTATGATGCCTTAATTCCGTGGTTGTGATTGTTCCCTGTTTCTAACACAGGAGGGTGACTGTCAGAAATAGAGTACAATCAGAACAGAGACTTAAGATCGGAAAACAGAACATAACAAGCCAAAGACAAGCCCAACTGTATGTACGCCTGCGAATGAGGCTTAAAACACTGCGATCTACGCCACATAATAAGGTCCGATATTTAGACACAACAGTCGGCACGTCAGAACTGACGTATGATAGAGGTACATATACGATAAACTATCCGGTACGACACTGCCACGTTATAATACTTTCGAGTTGAAAGCCGCACTCGACTGAGCGGTTTCAAACTCTCTTCTGACCACCGCCGCGGTAGCACCGGAAGTTTGTTTCTTTCTCACAGAGGTAGGCACAAAGCGTCGGCCATTCTTCAAAATATATTGTAAAGCAGTTTATATTTTCCTTAAATATTCTTTAGAATGTGGGCTGTGCATATAATTTTGGTTTTATCTCAAATCTTTTCACGTCTATGCACACCAGCTTATTTTTTGTCTTGAATATTCTTAAAATCTGTTAGACACTAGCATTGTTTTGTGTTAATTTTTTTCAAATTCTAACAGTACACACCGGTTTAGGTTTGTGTTGAGCATTCTTCAAATTATGTTGTATACCAGTTTAGGTTTGTGTTGACCATTCCTTAAAAACTATGTTGTACGCCAGCTTATTTTGTCTTAAAAATCTGTTCCGTTTTGTTTTGGACATTCTACAAGGTGCCCCGAATGATATAAGAAAACTGTTTCCTCCAGAATCCATTTAGGAAATGGAGCGCTGTGTTTCTATTCCACATGCTAAGGTTTCAGTCTGTATTTTCACTGTTGGTATACATGAACTTTTCGTTCAAGTCTTTTACCTTCGCCAAAAAGGTTATGTTTTCGGTGTGTTTGTTTATTTGTCTGTCTATCTATCTATCTGTCTGTCTGTCTGTCTGTCTGTCTGTCTGTCTGTCTGTCTGTCTGCCTGTCAACAGCAAAACTCGCGAATGGACGGACCCATATGATATTTTGTAGGTGGGTTGGGGTCTGAAGCCGAGGAAGACAGTGACAACATGTGGGGGAAGTGGACCCTCATCCTCTGCGCGATGGCAACATTGGGTGCTGGGGCAAATGCCGGTAGGTAAACATTATACGAAACATTTGTACAAACTGGCGGCTCTGTGACAATGTGGCGTGCGTAGCAGGCCATAGATATCAAGATAAACAATTGTGCATTTAACTATGGCGTTATGTTCCTAATTACCGTCTGATAGAAAAGGGTAGGAAGGTAGGATTTTTCTGTTTAAATTCTAAAACTGTTACATGAAATAGTGCAATATATTAGTTTTTGTGCAAATAAGTTTAAAGAATTTTAAAACAGTCTGTATCTCAGCAGTCCGACGCACACGATTGTTCTTTTTAATAATCTTACCTTGCGCCCTCTGAACGTCGTAAGTCCAGAAAATGGGTTGACCTAGGTATTTTAATCTTTCATCTTGTATTTGTATGTCTAAAGCTCAATAAAGATGATTCTGATCTCTCTACTGTTAGATACAAAATTAGCAAATAGATGCCGTAAGTTATAACAAATAGTGAAAAACGGATACCAGTGTCGTTGAATGCCAAATTCAACTCAAAAGTCGAGGAAAAACGTGAAAGAACAAAAACGAAGACTCCATTGTTCGGTATACCATACTTTGTGAGTTTAGTCATTTGTTCAATCTTGTCGATCGCTTAGATTCCATGATGAAGACAATGCTTTGCCAATCATTCTTGCACGCTCGCATCAGTTTTGGGGTTTCCATAACATGTCACAAAGGAATAGCGGGTGTCAAGCCGTAATGGGTAACAAAACACAAAACATGGAGTTTACTTTACAATAACATCCTGCATTGTTTCCGCCTATGTGTTTCTCTGATATCACTTTTAGATCCAGCATCCGTGTTGGCCGATGAGCCTCGACACCGAGAAAAAAGGAATCTTGCCCAGTTCGGAATCATGGTGTTTGAAGTGACGGGACGAAACGCCTTAGACTACAATGACTACGGCTGCTACTGTGGGTGGGGCGGGTCCGGAACTCCTGTGGACGACATTGACAGGTTAGTGTCTTTACGTCTGTGCGTGTGTGTGTGTGTGTGTGTGTGTTCGTTTCCGTCATTTGTCGTCAGTGTAAGTTTAGAGCCCCTTGATAGATTGTAATGATATTTGGTATGTGATAGGGTTTGAGAAAATGGTCAATCTTGGCCCTCCTGGTGTGTGACCTTGGTACTACAGCAGAACTTTAGGTATGCAAAGCCTTTGTTTTTGGTGTGTGTTTGTTATGTCGGTGTTGATATTTCCGTAGTTATTTGAATACATGCATACAATTAGTAGAGTGGCAGGAAGTGAGTGGTCGCAAAGGTCAGACTTTCCGGAGTTCAGAGGTGGTAAAACAAGTCGTTAATCAGACATGATAGTCCAGGTCATGGGGTCAATGGATCATGGAAGAAGATTCCAATTCAAGGGGAGGTATTGCTTTTGGTCTGCCTTTGTTTTCTCAATTTTTGTCCATGTTCACCATAGTGTATTCATGTGAACCGTGGGTTTACAGGATGTGATTAATGGACACATGTTATGTTTATCAAAACCATATTTGCAGGACTGATTACTTAATAATACGATTTAACAACGCATGATACGAGATACTCTAAATATTTCACGGAGGTTTGAGTTCTTCAAACTCTTGTTTATTGTGTAGGTGCTGCCAGGTTCATGACGCATGTTATGACTCTGTGAGCTGGCCCAAACTCACCACATACACCTATACCGCCAGTAGGGGAACCGCGACGTGCAGTAAGTATTCCTCTTATACCCCCGTCACAATGTAGCGAAAATCGATC
>NC_049996.1:7007345-7128857 GCF_000003815.2 Branchiostoma floridae
TCGTCCGATCGATTTTCGCTACATGTGACAGGGGTATAATCACTAGACGGTGTTCGCTGAATGTGGTATCTCAATGAACTTGGGGTACTGGTTCGGCACTGCGGGGTTCGTTCATTGCGGCACTGTGTTATTTTCGCCAACTTCCAATCACATTGTGTATATCAAGGTTTAGAGATTTATACCCAAAACAATCACATAAGTATTCTAACCATGCGTGCAGTTTTTATGCACTTTCTTGTGTTTTCGTACTAGACAAATTCTGGGAAAAACTCAAATCAACAGTCAATTTATGACATGGTTATATCATTTTGCAAGTTATGTCATAATCAAAGTCAAAAAAGGGCAAGTTTATATGATATATACAAATCATATATTAATTGAAAACCAAAGCTCAAGACGTACAGCACAGTATCGTTCATTCATATTTTAATCTTTAATATTTGACTTTAAAGAGTGTTTGAATTTACACACGTCTAGGTGACGCCCCTGGCTCTAACGAACGTGCCGTGTGTGAGTGTGACCGGGCGGTTGCCTTGTGCTTCAACAGTCACGTGTACACCGAGAAGAAACCATGTGTCGGTATGTAATGCTTTTATTATGTTTCCCGAAGGGAAACCATATTGTTTTTGCTGTTGTATTCTTCTTCTTTCCTCTTCTGGCATGAGTATTCAATGTAAGTAACCATGCAATACATGTACTCGTTTATCTTTATATACGTGTTGATTATGTTCTAGCTTACCTTAAAATGGCTATATTGCATTTATTATCATTTATTCATTCTTTGTAACAGGGCCCATATATTAAAGATAACGTGGACACCGTACAGATATTTACATGACATTTTAAACTTTTTGATAAAAGCAATATCTGTGATCTATTTTCTATGACTCGTTTCAGACCCCACAGCCAGCGAGTCAGAAGAAGAGCCTCCTGTTGGTGAGTGCTATATTGCAATCGAGACACTTAGATCTTGTCAAGTTGTAAAAATCTTTATCTTCGGATAAAAAACAACTACAAAACTCGAAAGTGGCAGAGTCATCAGAAAGTTGATGTTGGCCACCTATTTCCAAAGAAAGAAAAAGGAACCTTAGTAATACGTAACTTTTGCCAGAGTACCATAACAAACCGCTAAAGGGCCCGAATTAGAACTCATTCGAAGTCTTATTTATGACAGCTAACCACATCCCAAATACAGATACAATTTGCATGGGCATTCTTAAGTTATCCTGTTTGCAAACACCAAACGGCACAACAAATTAGGCAAAAATATGTTTTGTCAACAAACTTCGATGATGACGATATTACAACGCCGTTAGTTCTACAAGGGATACCCAACTAATACAACCTGTTAGTCTGTTGTATAAGCTCGTTCACATTTCCAAGTAAGCATGCGCGGCGACAGTAACTATGGTTAATATGTCAAAGGTGAAGGCCACTGAGACATTCACAAAAGACGTCTGGACATTGTTATGCAAATCCAGACAATGGTCGAGGTGATAAATGTTTACAAGTCTGAGGTGTTCACCTTTGACATATTACCCACAATTCTTGTCACCGCACATGCGTACTAGGTAGAGTGAACAAGCTTATTGAACACTTTTTTTCAACATTTTGTTTCAGAGACATGCCCGGTGGATGTCATGTTCCTCCTGGACGGTTCCTGGAGCATCGGCCGGCAGATATTCCAGGAAGAGAAGGAATACGTCGAGAACGTGGTCGGATGTCTAAGGAACGAGGATGTCAACGTAAGGCAATGATTTAATTCATTTACATTTTGCTCCTATGGCCCTCTTAGAGTTTCTTTATTGAAAACATCTTTTCTTTTTTGCAAACTGCTGGACGTATATTTTTGAGGACATTTGCACCACTGAGAAAGAGTATTGATGATGATTGTTTAATTACGAGTCCGACACCATTGGACTAGCCCCTTGCTGTAGTGCGTACACGGCTGTGTGGCTTAGGGGCTATAAAACGAAGATGGGCACCGTCGTCGACACCAAAAGGTACGTGTGGGAAGGACCATTTCACAAACTTTTGAAACCAAGAGTTCCCATGGTACGAATGTATATGGTTTAATATCTTTGATAGGATTCAGTTGATAAATTCCTGATCAGTCATTTTGCCCACGCGTGTCATAGGTGGGTGTGATCAGTTACGACGTGTCACAGAGTGTGGGCGTGCCGTTAGGAGACTACGGGAACACCGTGGACCTTCAAAACGCCATTTTCAGCAACGGTAACTTCACCGGAGACTTTGCACGGACTGGCGTGGCCATCAGATACATGAAAGCCGTGGTAAGTGTGGCACATGCATTCCCGTCATCAGGGCTAGATGCATTTTGCCTTTCGCCAAGTAGATTACATCTTTGTATATTTATGTTTGGAAAGCAGAATTCGAGAATGTATGGATGGATCTTGATGATATTTGGTATGCTGGTAGATGTCTTCGCAAAACAAATGACAAGTTTCATGATGTGTCTCGTAGTGGCTTTCTATGATACTGCAGCAGAGCTTCTCGTAGTGATATGAAATAGGTTTTGATGGTGACGAAAATAAGACTAGACAAGCAACTAAACCCAGCAGACTGTTTACAGGTGTTGATTGTTTTATTTGCTAAAACCTCAGTGATGTCGGTCGCTTTTTAGTGAATTCGTCATGTAGTGGAATGGAATGTAGCGTTTCTTTGTATTTCTTAGCAATGCCTCTGAATGCTGATGCGCATTTAACGTGCATTGTGTTGATGAACATAGTTATGGTTTTCAATATGTTGAACGTGCGCATGACTTTGTCCAGCCTTGGTCCACCCACTGCTTTGCTTGCAATCGTATTTAGCTATTGTAAACATGACCTATAGTATGCACGTTGAACGATGATGATGTAAGGCACACACTGTCTTATATAGTTACGCAGCCTTTAATTTACCAGTTGCCATTTTTTTTTTTTGCCCACAGACAAAGTTCCGAGAAGAGGCACGTAAGGTGGCTGTTGTTGTGACAGACGGAACCGAACAAGCTGCAGAGATTTCTTACGTGTGTTCCCTTCACTATCAAAGTTTCATGAGCAAGGCACTTAACACCAATTTCCAACTTCATAACGTAGGGAATATTCCCAAGTAGTCTGTGTAACTCCCGCCTCACCTATTGACTCAGGTAATCCTCACTGTCACTGAGTCGAGCTTTTCTCAAGTGTGACGTTGCTGATTGTAGGGAGAAAAGATGCTGACCTTATTCTATTCTTGTAACCCATAAACTTGAAGTAGTCTTCGGGTCTTGTTACGTATGTGACCAAAATGACATCTTCCTGCACGTCGACACGGCATCTGACTTATTCTAGAGGTTTGGTTCGATACGGATGTCTATTAGTGACTGATATGTCACTATTCTTCATGGGGTCCAGGTGATTTGTAGTGAATCGCCAACTTAAGAGCAAATTGCACTTTCACAGCAATATGATAATTGAGTGGTAAAGAATCTGTACACATCGATATTGACAGAGCAAGTGGTTGTTGTAACATATAGAGTGCATGCTTATTCTGTTTTACAGAAAGAAACTTTTTTTGTAAAAAAATTGTTACATCACAAAGCATCCCGTTTTCCTGCAAACTGCTTTTCTAGTCACATCTGACAAGTCTCAATCTTTGCATAGATTAAAAGAGCCTGGTCAGGTATTTTCATCACTCTGATGAAGAAATTGCAGCCCAACAGTTGAATTGTAACGACTATTCAAATATCGCCCATTTCTCCTAGGACCCGAACCAGTATATAGGTTATTCCAGGAGCGCGAGGGATGCCGGGATCGACCTGTACGGCGTTGTTGCTGGACGGGAAGGGTTTATCAATGACGCGGTGCACGTCATCATCACCGGCGACAGCTCCAGAGTAGTGCGCATGTCAGACGACTCTCCGTGCGACCTCTCCTTTATGATTGAGCAATGTGGTATGGCACTTATGCATCTCTTATGATTCGAATATCTGGTAGATACAACCAGACTCCTCAAAAGGACAGAATATGTGAATTATTTTAATGATTATGCAGAAAATGAAATGTTGTGTTAGAATGCGACATACCCAAATCTTTTGTAAGTACCATGCATATACACGTTTAACAAAGGACGACATGTTCTATAATGTCATCTAAAGACAACAATGTAATGAAAAGTTTGTTTACACGTGTTTCAAGTAGAGGGAAGAGACTCTGTAAATTTATATATAATAAAAAAAAATCGTTACTTTTACACAGTTTATTAGATTATCTAACTGAATGCATTTAGCCAATGTTTTGCATGGATATTCAATAAATGTCATTATCATATAATTTCCTGAAAATCCCATTCAATGCACCATACGACAGAAACGTTCGTAATATTTGATAAAAGTGGTTTTGTAATAATGTTCGAAATTAGAGTAAATTCACACTCTTCTTAGATATAATTCTACCATATTGATGCTAAAATTCAAGTAGATTTTACTTCTAGTCCTGTATTCCATGTTATATTCAGGATTTTCTGTAACAGATTATCATGATGGCTCTTATTTATTCCACATTTAACTCATTAATCAATTTTACAATTTTATTGAGATACAGCCGAGACAGAGGTACACACAGCGCCTTGTAACCCAGGCTGGAGCTACAACGGAACATGGTGCAATGGTGCGAGTGCTATTATTTGACAAAAAGACTCAGTAGTGTCTTTTGGACCATCTTTTAAGGTGTCTTTGGAAAAATTATTCAAATTTTTGAAAATCCAACCAAATGTAATTTTAGAGAATGTCCTACTCAGTAGGAAAGGATTTCATGCAGTATCCCTGCCATGTTTGAGATTATCTGGGGTTGAATATAAGGCTTACAGGGTACATTGCTGCTTTTAATTGGGCAATCATAATGTTGAACAGTCATCACGATACAAATTCTGCATCTTTCATTAATTACAACGGTGTTACAATTGTACTTGTCCCTGCAGAGATTGACGAATGTGAGACCAACAATGGCGGCTGTGCTCAGGTCTGTACCAACACCATCGGCAGTTTCCAGTGTTCCTGTCAGGACGGCTTCAGCCTCAACTCGGATGGATTCACCTGTGACGGTAGGTCGAAAATTATACACAAACTAGTAAGATGACGTTTGTGCGACTTGCCTACACGATACCTTTACCCTGTGAGTGATTCAAATGTGTTCTAGTAAAATGACTACCTCTGCATAGTATAAGGACTACCTGGCTACTGTGGCAACCTTTTTGGTGGTCTCTTAGTTTATTTTCGTCTTTGTCCAGCACATGAAGAATCCTGTACAGTGACCATTTCCTTCAAGCAAATTGTGTTGTCACTATTTGGCTATATGGGTTATTTGACTATTTGTCTGTAGTTGAAAAGATCGTACTCAATCTAAATGGCACTACGATGGAAATGCGTAAGATGCTGTAGTCGATACCGGCATGCGCATGCTCAAAACTGTCTGGAAGATAATCTATGTTTTTATCCAGTTGTGGTGATTGAATTGTATTTGACTATGTTCTGTAATGGTACATAATATGTAACGTATAGGCTAATTTATTCGATATGCGTATTTGGGGGATGTATGCCAACTAACTTCAATATGTCAAGTACATATAAGTTATCCTGTGAATGTCCACTTATTATGATGCTGAATATCTCCATTTTGTTTTAGAAATTTTACTGGGAGGGCCAGCCCCTCCACCGCCGCCGCCGCCTCCACCGCCGGCCGTCACAGACCTTCCACCACCACCTCCACCCTTACATACCGGTACTTGCTTTTTCTTGTGTGTTGCATTTGAATAACGCACAACTGAATTCATATGCTCACTTGCATGCGTTAGAGATCACAAGTATTCCAATGGAATAGATCAGCAGTACTTAAACATTTCATTGAAGAAAAACATTTTAAAAGAATATTTCTGTAACTCTAGGACATTCAAATACAAGACTACACTCTATCACGTAACGATAGTCACATTACTATTTGTGTAAAACAACCCCCTTTGAAATAGCATTTTCCTGTGTTGCCAACATTATCCTTTTTGGTTGGATCTTTGATTTATTATTGTTTGCAACTTACGTTATATTTGATTTGACTTTCTGTAAGGTTTTCTTGTTTCGGTGGTGACAATTTGGTGCCGACTTGCGCAAGTTGCGGTTGCAAGACACGTTAAATAAACATTGGAATATCCATGCATGCATTCATTCTAACACCAGGTGTTTCTTCTTTTCTCTTTAGGCGGCCCGCTTCCCGAACTACACCGGATAGTGGAAGGTCACTACCAGATTGGCCTAGAGATTGGCTTAAAATGCGTTGTCTATCTGGATCTTAGCGGATGTCGACTCGACATAACTTTCGATCCTGATTTCTGCGCAACTGTCCACCTTTTCCTTTCAACTGTCCTCCCAAATCTGTCTCTAGATGACTATCGCAATGGTCTCGCTTCTGATATGCTTGACGTGGCATTGTATAGTGGCTACATTGACCGCTGTGACGACGAACTATCGCTTTCAGGGGGCACTACACAGCCCTTGACTATCATACCTTCTATTCTGACACTCGATGAGTTTTCCGTCGATGTCACTTACACTTATGCCGTGCCTTCATACTTCAATGCGGTCTTTAGTGGTGTGTGGACCATCGGTGATGTGGACTTTACAGTGACACTACAGAAATCTGAAAATGGGTTTACTCTCATCGGTCTAGGGCCACAGATTACCAGTGTGGCCACTGATAGAATTATATCAGGGCTTTCCTCTCTTGTTCCTAGTGATAGTATAAGTGAGCTGCTTCATTACCTGACGCTTGGCAGCGTCGCTGGCACAGACTTAGGTGTTGAGTTCATGATTGGAAACGGTGGTGGACAAAGTTTGGAATTAGACTTTGAAACGGAGACACCATTTGACATTGGTAACGGCTTGATCAGGGTTTCCGGGCCAGGACCCGAAGATGGTCCTGTCATTCTTGTCGACATCAGCTGGAATCCACCGCATGCAGAGGTGCTCATCGACGGCGGCGTCACCGTTCTAGGCATTCATACTAACGCCACGATATCCATGGATGCGACCAGGACTTACTTTGCCATTGATGGAAGCTTCCTCAACATGTTCTCAGCATCGCTTGAGATAGAGGCCAGCTACGGATCTCTGCAGGATGCTGAGTTCTCTGCAACTGGAACCTTTAAAAACGACCTGTTCAGGTCCGTCAATAACTCAGAATTCATATTCTCTGTCCTCTGAGAAAATATATGCTGAAGTACTGCGATGGCAATTAGCAATCCTTATGTGTTGCAAAGATAAAGTATAACAATATTCTCCATAAAACTCTATCCTAACAACAGTGACTAGTAAGCAAATTGCACTGGCACATGGGTTTACCTCTTGGGGATACCGAATCTGTTCCGACCAATTCAGTTTCAAAGGAAAATAATCAAGGGTATTCCTATTTTCTTTTTCAGCACTCTGCAAGACGAGGTCGAAAGTACCTTGGACAACCTCGTCAATGAAGCCAAAGAGGCGTTAGGCAGTGCCGGCAATATGATAGCCAACGCCCACCAAGCGTGTGATGCTGCACTGGCAGCCTATGACTCTGCGGAGGCTGATGTAAGTCATCAGATCTAACTTACATGCAAAAAAGGCTGTTACTGATGATATTTCAAGTGCCATTGTTATCACTGTGTTTCTTGATATCTTTGTCAAATATATCTATTATTTTTACATCTATATATCACTTATGTATCTATTTACCTTACCTATTTTCCAAAGACAACAAATAGAAAATACTCCACGTCCTCCTACGCTTCTTCATTGAAATATGATGGCCCTGTATCATGTGTTACAGGTTTACAGTGCACAAAGTGACTTTGACAACGCAGTTACACGATGGAACAATGCAACACAGGACTTGGAGAATAAAAAGGCGACCTTCGACAGCGCAGTTGGTGATCTGAATGAACAAGAGCAAAACTGCCAGCCCGGTGACTGTGGCTGGTGTAAGTCATTTTTGCACATATACTGAGCTTATTATTTATTTACAGTGGAACGTCTTGTCTAGCTACCAAATTAAAATATTACCATAAAAGAAAATAAGGCAAATTAAACCTTTTACTTTCAAGCAGACTGAACTCAATTATAAGAATTCATGATATTTCAAATTCTGAATACAGTAAAAGCCAGTTAATTTCACATCGGATTAACGCACACTTCTGTTAATTGCACGGAATCCCTGAATCCCAAACCGGTGCGGTCCAGCCAGATAACTTCGCATTATTGCACCAGCCGGATGATTGCACCAAATTTACTGGCAAATAGGCCGCGCAATTAAGCGGCTTCTACTGTACATAATTTGGATTACACGTTGTTATGGTGTACATGGAACTTTACTTAATCTACTTGTGGATATGTCGTTAACTGCCCATCGAGGTAGAGGCTTTAGTAGCAGCCAATGTTGTTGGATTAGAAGTAAAAAAGGAAATATACTTAAAACGTCACTTGAACCAGTCTACCTGTTGTTGAATTGTAGGGGATGTTCCGTGCCAAGTAGCCAAAGAAGCATGTCGTGCTGCTCTGGAGGTAAACAGATCAACAATGCAACATTGGCGAAAAACTAAATACCTAAATAAACGAAATGGCTATAGCAGACTTAACAATAAGACCTGTCCTAACTTTACATCATTACAACGTTGTTGAGAGCTATGGACATCTTTCTGGAGACATCAGTCGATATCAATTTTCTAAGACATGTAACAGGGTTATCTCTTCCTATGTGGTTGTTTAACGAAAAGGCGGGATATCTGTTAAAGAATTCTCCTGTATGCTATAAGGCAGGATGTTATTTCACAATTACAGCATGTATTAATGTCATATCCTCATATTTGTTCACACCGCTTACTAGCTCGCAAGGGCGGCAGTAGAAGCAACCAGAGGCTCACTAGACGTTGCCCAATTGGCCGCCACAGAAACCCAGGAGATGGTGGACAGCAACCGCTGGGCACTGGACACCGCAAATGCTGCTTTGGAAGCGGCAACCGTCACAGTCCACGAGTCATGCGAGTGAGTGGTAGACGATTTTGATATTGGTTTGGTTTTAGGTTTTAATTAGGATCTCCATTAGTGACTGATACGTCACTGCTCTCCTGGAGACCGTGTGAATGGTACTCATTTTCACTTAAGTGACGTAAGGAAAGTCGTACAAAGTACCTTTCCCAGGGGCTCAATATCATGGCAGGGTTCGAACTTGTCGATTACGCCACGCGATCAAAAAAAAAATTATATTCAATTGGATTATTCCATGTCTTCTACGTGTGACAGACTGATCCGAGTCTAAAATCTATCTAATGTCAACGAAGTGATTGTAATGTATAGGGCACCTCTGCACTAATGTGCATGGTTGTCATAACCAAGTTCTGTAGACTTGGGTATGGATTGAAACGCCATATTGATAACTATCAACACAACTCTTGATAATTAACAGGAGCCTAAGGTATCCCATATTGACGATCCTGAATTGATCCAAAAGACACTGGATACAGTTCGTGCACCTCAGATAGTAAGGGTTACTCGTGCTTACGTTCAGTATTCACACATGGCTGGAGTGAGGACAGACTTTCCTCGACCCCAGTACCTTGCCAAATGATTAACAACCCACTGCCCCTATGGCCTCAGAATGGCTATGAGACCTTTATCTGAATAAAGTGACTCTTTTTCCCACAACCACTGCTTTATTCTCACCAACGTTTCGGTCATCTGTCACCTTCCTCAGGGCAATTCTGACTGGTTCACATTGTACTGCAGGACAGGTGTCGCTGCTCACAGTGCAGATGCGGTCACAAAAGGTAAAGTATTTACATGTACTATTTACTCATTTTCAGTATTGGCATCGCCACTGCTGAGGATTCGCTGATCGCTGCGCAGGAGAGCAATGCGTTTGGAATCAGCGTGGCAGAGAAGATCGGCGGAACTCTGCACAGCCTCGTGAAGGAAGCCACAGAGGCCTTGGACAGCGCCAGCAATGACGTCAACATCGCCCAACAAGCATGCGATGCCGCGAGGGCAGCCTTCAATTCTGCAGGGGATGATGTGAGTTAATAAATATAATGAATACTGTTTATACAATATTTTTATGGGACAGACGAGTACATTGCTGTATAGGACTTAAGTTATTAACTTATTTTAACAGTACCACACACAAAGTACAGAAGGTAGAGGTAGTCTTTTACCTTACCGGCCTTAGTCAGGTACCCACTTTTACATCTGGGTGGAGTGAACTCAGGAGGAATATCGCGCGTTTCCCAAGGGCACAAGGTCATGGCAGGATTCGAACCCGGGACAGCTTGGTTCTAAGCCGAACACTCTGCCGTTACGCCACATGCCCCTACTATTTCACTGTTGTGTGCTCTTGTTATTCATATTATGCTGTATACTAGATTAAGCCACAAAATAATTTATATATATACATATATAATAGTTTATCAGCGACAACTCATAGAAACTTTATGCTAGTATTGCACATTACATTGATAATCTCTGACCCTTTATCATTCATACAGGTTGACAACGCACAACGTGCCTTTGAGAACGCAGTTACAACTTTGGACGCTGCAACGCTGGACTTGGAGAATGTAAGGGCAAGGTTCGAAAGCGCTGAACTGGATCTGGCCGAAAAGCAGCAAAACTGCCAGCCCCGTGACTGTTCTGCTTGTAAGTAGTTCTTCATATCTACAAGGCTATCATCTTGTAGACAATGATTTATCTCAATGGACTTGAATAGCAAAACATGTGACAAAACCTGTATGGTATACATAGGAAAATATATAGATTTCAAAAGAATGCCTAGACGTTAGGATTTCCTCCAATGATTGCAAAAGCCAATTCTCATCCCATACTACACACTTTTGTAATAGGTAGATTAGCCTTATGGAACTGTAGACTGTTATGTACCATTATATGCCATATTTTGTATCTTGTAGATTTATTCTTGATGATTGCAAGATTTCTGGTAAGACCTTAAATATCCCAAGCATATCACTATTGATAAGGATTCAAATGTATATGAAATAATGCTACAAATCATAAAGTTGGCATTGCCTGTCCTCCCACTCAAATTCAGTTTTTATCTACAAAGCTTAGAATTCGTCTACAACGGTTTGTCTTGTTGTGTATCAATCTATCTCTCAAAGAACAAGGTAATGCTTTTCAATGACATTGAAGTTCGAAGTTACCTTTACATGACATGGCAACTTCTTCTTCTTCTTCTAAATTGTCAATACATAATATGCATCACATGGTGTGATGTTAACTTGTACTCGAAATATCACATGCTAACATAGGAGTAGAGTTTTTATTGATAGTCAATGCTGATGTATTAGAGCTGTCTGGGAATTAAAATCAGGAAACCTGAAACCTCTTATATGTATATGTGGGTCTACTTGTTGAATTACAGGGGATCTTCCGTGCTTTGCATTCAATGCTGGGTTAGTGGTGTGCCAAGCTGGTGTGGAGGTAAGGCTACTTATATAGTCTTGGCAAATGAAATTAAGGTCACGTAATATCTGGTGCAGACTAACAGGAATAACTATAGCCATAGCAAATTCATGCGTATAACTAATGTTGCTAACATCATGACAAAGTCATTGGAAACATGACATCTTTGCTAGAAGCAGTAGGTCATCTTCTGATGCATGTAACGACACTAATTCTTTCTATTTTAATTGCATTTAAAGGAAAGTGGTGCATGACTTCACTACATGCATTATAACTGCATGATTTATGTTAATTTACGTTATGTACCAGTTGGCAAAGGGGGCGGTGGGAGCAGCTAGGAAGACACTGGACGATGCCAACCTCGCCACTTCAGCTGCCCAAGGGGGAGTGGACAACAGTCAATGGGCACTTGATGCTGTCAAAGGTGTTCTAGAAGGAACAAGAGCCGCAGTCTACGAGTCGTGCGAGTGAGATTTTAAGAGAATGCCCTGGTTTCTTATATCTGACAGTGATTGACACTATTCAGAATTAATATAACCAGCTTGAATTGTAATTCAGCATCATTATCAGCTATTTGTTTACTGTTTTTATTTTATTTTCATACACGCCACACATAACATAAATGACAGGTAATCTACTAATACAGGACTATATTTCATATTATACAAACCCTCTTTAAAAGTATGTCATGTGTTGGTAGTATCTATTTGTAGCTGAGGACTGAATATAATCTAATACAGAACAACTCCTTAGCCACAGATTTAAGGTCACCTCCGTTTATTTCCAGTATTGAACTCATCGCTGCAGAGGGAACACTTGCTGCCACTCAGGCAGCCAATTCGTTTGGCCTGGAACTCGCACAGAAAGTCGAGGAAGCCGAAGACATCTTCGTGAAGAAAGCGACTCAGGCATGGGACAGTGCCAACAATGACGTCACCATCGCCCAACAAGCATGTGATGCCGCAAGGGTAGCCTACAACTCTGCACAGGCTGATGTAAGTTATGACATTTTACTAATACACAACTAATAAACGTTAACCCGAGTGGTTGGATGTTGATCCTAAGTGCAATGGCCGAGTGCCTTACTTTCTGTAGTCGTGAGTTCGATCCCCGGCCGAGTCATACCAAAAACTTTAAAAATTGTACATGCTGCTTTCCAATGAGGAAGAGAATGGGAGAGAAAGGGCTACAGAAATGGAGATGGGCACCACCCCCTACGCATCTGTTACAGATATATGGGCAACTTTAACTTTAACTTTTGCTGAAGGTCACTGTAACTGACACAAGTATGCATACTTGCCGTTGCTTCAATATGCCTGTTTATATTAAGCCACAAAGTCATTCATCAGCAAAAACATAAAAGATAGCACAAAGCTCCAGTCAGTGTACCTTCTAAACTAGCTCCGCATCATCTATTACAGGTTGCCAGTGCACAAGCCGACTTTGACAACGCAGTTTCAGGTCTGGACAATGCAACTCAGGCTTTGGAAAGTGCAAATGCAAATTTTGAGAGTACCATCGCTGACCTGAATGAACGGCAGCAAAACTGCCAGCAAAGGGAATGTGCTGATTTTTGTAAGTCATTCATCATGCATTAATGCTTGAGATTCCTCCACATGCACATCTTGGTGATCAACTTCACTCCATTAATTCCCCACAACGCCAATTATGCCAAATGTTTTATACTTTCAAATGGCTTCTTATGATATGAGTGAAGTGAACATCTTTAGGAAAGGTGCATTTTACTTCCGGAAGTTCCCCTGCGGAGTCTTCATTTTGACTATTTTCCTGTGAGCTAACTTGCACGCTATTGTTGCAATGAACTTGCGAAACTAATTAGACAGTTTAGACAACATAGGGTGCCTATCCGCATATTGAGTGTTGTTGTATTGGTGGCAAAAGAATATTTGAAGATTCCTCAGCCATTCATATGAGTCTGTATGCTGTAGGGGATGTTGAGTGTCAAGTGCACAATGCCGGACTAGCAGTGTGCCAAGCTGCTCTGGAGGTAAAGGCAATCATATAATGTTGTTGAAAAGATTATTCAAAAGATTAACAGCCAAAAGGCAGATGGAAAAGAACTACTTTCACAGTAATTTGACCAAATAGTTCATACAGTACTATAAAGGTGGTAGAAAGTAGGAATAAACGGCAATTTTCTCGACAAGCTATTAAATAAATGCGGCACGACTTCTTTTTTTCTATTGAAGTAAAAAGTGCTTACTTTTTAATTATATTATATATGATTAACAAGTAAAGAATGCAACGTTTCAACGTTTATGTTCCCATCACTCACTATAGGTTGCAAAGGTCGTTATGGAAGGGTCCAGGCAGGCGTTTGACTCTGCCCAACAGGCCGCTACCGCCGCCCAACAATTGGTGGACAACAACCGTTTGACCCTCGAGGTCGCAAAGGTTGTTTTGGAAGGGACAGAAACCGCCATGCACGACTCATGCAAGTAAGTACCAACATCTCAGTCCATTTCAGACCTTCGTATAAACACTTCTTATTGTATTCTTTCCTTTGAATTATTTCCTGCTGCTGTAGATACAAGGGGATAGACAATGTCAAAAACACCCATACTTTTCAAGGTTAAATAAATGTTGAAGAAAAAAAGATTTGGCATTGTATTTTATAGGCCCATCTAGTCATTGATCACCCTTGGTGAGTTCTGCTTACCATAGTATGTAGTATGTACAAATCAAAAATCACACTTGGCTATACATACAGTATGCTGAGAGAAAAATTGTGTAAGCGCACTCTCTATTGACAATCTTAATTGTTTCCTATGTATTTTCAGTAATGGCGTCGCCTCTGCAGAGGAAGCATTGGTTGCTGCACAAGAAATGACAGAGAAGGTAACAGTGATGTTAACAAAACAAACATATCTATCTACTTCATCAGTGAGATGTCTCTTTCATCTACTTCTTATTGTGTGCTTGTGCTCCTTCTGTAACTATTGCAAATAACACTGATACATTCATTTGACTAATACATTGTAGGTTAAGCTTGCTGGCCCTCTTGCTTTTTTCCTGTTAATTGTTGAACGTCTGTAAAATGGTTTGCATTGTATGTTCAAGGGTTTGTAATTGCCGACTGTAACAAATTTACCCAATTCAGTAAGCCTGGAAGGCACTTCCTGTGCATGTAATTTTGCTTTGGTGAAATAAATGATTGAATAGAAATAAAAATCGGTGAATGTGCCAATTACACAGAAACTAAAGTTAACAATAGAGTTGTTAGATTTTCTAGTATTTTTTGCGTATTCTTAATCTATGGAACTGGTGAGGTGAGTTGTAAGCAATGTGTAGTCACAGACAGTTTCCATGATCAAAAATTGATAATCAAAACGAATAAAGTAGTTTCATATCTTATTAGATTTCACAAATGCACTCTGCCTCGTCAATAGGCAACACTCAGGGCACTGGGAGGAGTGCTGGACATTCAGGAGTTCAAGGAGCTAGGCTTCAACCTGTTTAACATCGAGGAGATGGGCTTTAGTGCGACACTGGCTGTGGCACAGACGGGCATCTTCGACGGCTGGATGAAGGCCTCGTTCTTTGGAGGTGATCCTCAGGTTAGTGTATCAATTCAATCTGTGCTTGTGCAGTATTTGATGTGAATCTTGGCTTAACCCTATTCAGACCGGGGGGGGGGGGGCTTTTGAGGCCCGCGCTAACTTCGATGTCCTATAACGCCAGAACGGCTTACGCTAGAGCCACCAAATTTGGTGAGTTTTCCTAAAATATTGTTGGCAACAATTCTACGAAGTTTGACAAATTTTCCATTTTTTCTTGTTACCATGGCAACCGTTTGTTGACAGGCAGTTTTGCCAAAAATCACTATTTTTGGTTCTAACTATGTATTTTTCACATTTATTTGCTATATTACCGCGATTTTGTTACATAAATAAAATCTTATATTATTCAGCATATCTTTCATAATTATATATGCATAAATTATGCTAATTTGATGACGTCATCAGCCCAAAATCCAAGATGGCGGACCGAATGGCGAGATCAAGAATAACAAGCTAATTATCCCTTAAAATTTGTAACTACCTGGTATTTTTTCATCAAAAACCATCTAAATGAATGAATTTAGTTTATTTCCATTGCCATTTGTGATTATTTGTTGCAAAAAAAGTATTTTTAAAAATTCAAGGTGGTGGATATAATATGGCGGAGCCCAACTCGTATCTTAGATGTGCATGACGTCATTTTATGACGTCATATTGACGTCATTGATGTTGCTATTAGCAACGCAAGTCGTAATAAACATTATTATTCTGTTATCTGCACTTGTTGTTACATTTTTGCAGCATAACTTGAAGTTTTCTGAGAATACCCATTTTTCATGGGTTTGGCCTATGTAATCAAATTGATGACGTCATAATTACGTCATCTTACGTCAACGTAACGTCAAACGTCACATACTTGTCAGATATTATGTCGAAATCATGTCCTGAAAATTTGGTGGCCCTACGGCACGTCGTTTTAGAGTTATAGGACTTGGAAGTGGAGGGCCTCAAAAGCCCCCCCCCCCGGTCCAGGGATGACCAAAAAAGCCCGGTCTGAATAGGGTTAAGCCTGCTTGAAGAAGGTTCTCAGGTTTCACTGTCGTAGTTTTCATATGTTTGCGGTCCTACGACACATTATCAACATGGTTTCAACGTAGTATCATGATTTCCATGCTGCATCACCTGAATGCTATCTGGATCATGTTTTATCTTAAGTAGGATTTATCTATTTCTAATTTTAAAGATATCTATGTTAATCCCGAATATTATGTCAATTCATTGAATCCCAACAAAGCTACATTAACTTAAGGGTTCCTCAAAGTAAAATCAGCTATTTTAGGACTTGTCATTAAAACAAAGTTAACGCATTATATATATCACAGTTTATGTGGAAAGCGTGGAAATATCCTTTTGTGTAATTAGTCCCTCTGATTGGCGGGAAGAACACAGGAACGATGAAAAGCTGTAACTATGGAGTAACGGGTCCTTTTTCTGCCATATTGCATACTAGGTTGGCAGTTTAAAGTTGACACACTCTGTAATTAAAACTTTTATATCTTATCCAGACGATGAACATTCCGATCGACATACTCTCCATTGACGACATGAGTAGCTCCATTCTTGCCATGATGCAGGACTTCTTGTGTATGTATCCAATGAATTTCGTTATCTTAGCAAATTTCTGCTATTTTCAGCCCGCGTGGATCAGAGGTCTGGAAAAGTGTTTATCATCCATCCACATGGAAAAAAATTAGATAAAAGTATTCAGAGTTGGACTCATTTCATTCAATCCCAAGAACTCTGTCTTTTATCGAAATGGAATCATAATGGTCTGAGTTTGATCAAGAAACTGAAGAGTAACTATTCTTCTGGTCGTGTATTCCATGTTGTATTCATTCTTTTAAGCGACTCCTCGTCTTTTCTTTAAGACGTACCTTACGTCCGATTTCCTGTCACACAGATGGCATACCACCGCTACCACCACAGCAACCTAGCGCTTTGCCAACACCACCGGCACCGAGCACCCTGCCCGGACCGCTGCCACCGGTCACGCAGCCCGAGATTGGCCTCCCCGAGGCAGTGGTACCAACCACCCTACCTTCACAGCCACCCGAATCAGGTAGCTTCACTTGCCAAATCAGATAGCTTCACTTGCCACGACACATATACATATTCTAGTCACAGGTGTATACAGTTGTATAGATAAAAAAGACAACAAGAAACACCACGAACGTTGCCAGTTGAACTAAGGGAAAAGGCCAATCGAGCACAGCAGTACAAACTAGAGTTCGGCGACCTCATACCTCCATGAAAATTTAAAGCTTTCGTAAATTTCATGCAATTGACTAAAACATTAACATAATGTATGCATGGTGTTGTTAATCATTGACTAACGTTCACATGTCACAATTATAAAATTCCCATTATTAATCATAAAGAGGTTTTGCAATTTTTACATAAATTATGCAAATAAGTTCCTCATTACCATATTTGGTATCTGCTTATATTCCACATATCATAATTAACATGTGTTACATGTATTGAGGTCCAGTTATTGAAAACAATGGAACTGTACAATTTCCTCATTAATTATGCAAATTCAGTCATCATTTGCATAACATGTATATCATTATGAAAATCTTTGCCTAAGCTACCTGCATGCCTAAAATGCAGGCAATCCGTCGTTCCTTTCTGCAGTTATCCTCTTTGGAGTGTCTTGACAAAAACGCCCCTGCAGTTCCACAATTGAATGTTAGTGGACTGAAACTTGCCCCACTTTGTCATGACGCTAAAAGCTATCTACCACCCAAATGTCACGACCATATCACGTCCGGGACAAGAGATACATTGAAAAAACTGCTATGATAGAATATTCTCATTAATTATGCAAATGTACTCCTATTTTGCATAATTAGTATTTTATCTTGTACAACATTGTCTAAGGTACCTACATACCAAAAATCATGAAAATCCGTTATTCCCTTCTTGAGTTATCCTCGTCAGAAGTTTTTGACAAAAATGCCCCTGCTATCCCAAAACTAGACGCTAGGGGGCCCAAACTTATGTCATTTTTTCCTGAGCACAAGAGCTATCTAATACTTAAAAATCTTGACCATAGCATGTTCAGAACACCGAGATAGCAAAACCGGAAGTTGCGCTGCAGTACCAAGGTCACACACCAGGGGGCCCAAAATTGACCTTGACCTTCGTCTTTCCAACCCCTACCCACATACCAAATATCATCGTAGTCCATTAAGAGATTCTCAAGTTATGCTGACCACAATATGCGGACACACAGACACACACACAAACAAACACACACACAAACACACAAACACACACACAGACACACTCAAAACTATACCTCCATTTTTTCATGGAGGTAACAATCAATATAATGTTGATATACATCGATCATCACAATGAGAACTACGGTAATCGCTCCGTTTACAAACATTCTATGAGAGAAGCGCCATACAAACAAATCTTTAACAAATATCAAATATCATATTTTTTTCTCACGCTGCGTTTCTATTCTTCTTCCTTTTAGGTGGCATCCTTCCTGAGCTCCAACAGCTTCTCACCGACGCAGTCGAGGGTTCCTACACCGTCAGTTCAGACTGTACTGTCAACCTGGAACTCAGCGGATGTCGACTCGATATAACTTTCGACCCTGACCTCTGTCTGACTGTAGGCTTACTCCTTTCAGATGTCCTTCCAAACTTGTCACTAGATGACTATAAGAGTGGTGTCGCTTCTGATCTGCTAAATGTTGCTGTGTCTAGTAGCTATGTTGATCGCTGCGGAGACGAATTGTTTGTTTCAGGAGGCACTACACAGCCTATCACTATCGTATCCTCTCTCGTGACACTCCACGAATTTTTCGTCAATGTCACCTATACTATGCCATCGTCTTTCCAGGCCCTGTTTAGAGGTGTGTGGACCATTGGCGATGTCGACTTTACTGTGACATTAGAGAAATCCGACGAAGGTTTTATTCTTAGTGGCACAGTAGCAGAAATCACAGTAACCACTGAGAGACTCATCTCTGGGCTTTCTTCCTTTGTTCCTGGTAATGACGTAAGCGATTTATTCCACCTTCTGAATCTTGATAGCATCTCTGTCATGGACATAAATGTTGAGATTATGATCGAAGACGGCGGATACAGCCTGGAACTGGACTTTAAAACAAATATCCTCGACTCGCAGGTCTTCTTTTTCCTCAGCTCAGCTGAGTCAGATGATGGTTCGGCGAGTCAGTCGTTTTCTATGGGCATCACTGTCAATTCTGTTCGGTTCGGAGATATTATTCGAGATATAGTCGATGAAAATGTTGTTGTTCCTATCATAAGTGACTTAGTCATTCCTGAGGCGGCCTTGTTGGCAACAACAGCAACACCAGAGCTCGATTATCCCGTAGCTCTTTTTAACGAGGTGGCTTCCGAGCTTTCGACTGGTTTGGGCATTGCCTTCACATTGAAGCTCTCTGACGATGTTCCTTTTGGGACGTTCTTCCTAGGTTTTGACGGGAACAGATACATGTTTAAGGTCCTTTCTGATGAAACAGTCCCAGTGTCAGCTCTACTGAGCAAAGCTATATCCTCTTTCACGTCCATCAGTCTCCCTCCTCAATTGCCAGTCGCAGATGTTCTAGCTGGATCCTTAAAGAGTTTTGAGTATGACACAGATACCAATGTCATGACAGTTTCTGCCGATGTTGACGACTCTCTTGTCATCATAGAAAACATCCTCGTTCTTGAGGATCTAACAGCAACATTTCAGCTAGAAAAGGTGTCGTCTTCCTCCGGAAACGATTATGACTTTACTTTTGAATTATACTCATTGTGGAATATCGATCAGCTGGCTGTCTCTTTGTCGGTCGCTAGAGACCCCACAACACTGGACTTCTCTTCAGTCGGTACTGTAGAAGATGAGCTGCCTGTAGGCTCCCTTATTCAAGACTTCGGTGTGTCGTTTATCCCGCCAGGCGTACTAAGAGATATCCTGCTTAGCATCGGTTTCGAAGAGTTCTCTATCGTGGATCCCAGTGTAGCAATCATGTTTGGGCAGGAATTTGCCGTCCATCTTCAAGGGAGTGCTGTGATAGGTGACTGGAGCAGTACTGTAGAAATGGTTGTGGGAAGGGTGCAGACCAACCTGGTGATGGCAGCGGGCGTGACACTGTCAAGCATTGGCATAGTTCCGGCAGTTAGCAAGCTTACTGGGGGTGCACTGGATATTTCAGTAATTCCCGGAGCAAGTATTTTGTCGCACACTAGCGTTGCCTTTGTGGTGTCCCCAAGCGCAATGCCCCGAGACCAGCACCTGACAATGTCTTCCCCACTGCTTGCTGATGTTAACACTGAACAAGGAGTCAGCATTGCAGCATCTTTCACACTCCCAACAGATTGTGGCCAGGACGTATTTTGCAAAGTTGTGAAAAAGCTGCTGGGAGCTGATATTGAACTCAAACTTCTTGCAACTCTGACCACTACAAGTGACTTGTACCTGAAGGCAGTGGTTGGAACCCCGGTGACTATAGCTGACGGTATTGAGATGCAAGATGTAGGGTTTGAGATCGAAGTTGGTACCACCAATAATGCTATAGGTATAACTGGCTCGCTGGAGTTTGAAACTCCTCCTGTGATCTTAAGGGGTGGTATCGGGGTCTCGCAAAGTGGAGGGTACCTCAGAATGTCTACTGAAGGGATGTGGAATGAAGCATTCGGGCTTGATTTCCTTGCCATCGGTGACATCAACTTTGAGCTGTCGATTACTCCAGAACCCACTATCATAGCGTCGTTGCAATTCGGTGGTCGTGCTATTGTTGGTTACCAAAACAACCCCAGCGCTACCCCCTTTGAGGGATCTGCGTACATAGGTGTGAACAAAATAGATCCACGACAGAACTATTGCACAGGCTCTATCACTGCTCTTACCATCCCTGCCATCCTTCACGCCTTTGCTCAAACCTTCCAGCTTCCGTCTTTCTTGGAAGAAATTGGCTTTCCTGATGGAGCCAGTTTTTCGTTCTCCGCTCTTGAGCAAACGCTACCAAACGGTGTTAACATTCCTCAAGGGTTCTTCTTCAGCGGTACTTTGCAAATACTCTTCTTCAGTGTGAGCGCAGACATTAGACTTGACTCAACCTCCCTGTATGCTGAGGTCACAGTGACCCAGTTCGACATTGGCAATGGTTTGATCCAGATTTCTGGATCAAGTTCCGAAGCTGGTCCTATACTTCACGTCGACATCAGCTGGGTTCCGATACATGCAGAGCTGCTCATTGGCGGAAGCGTCACCGTCCTGGGCATCCATGCAAGCACCACTATCTCCATGGATGCGACGAGGACTTACTTTGCCATTGAAGGGAGCTTCCTCAACATGTTCTCAGCATCTTTGGAGATAGAGGCCAGCTATGGATCTCTGAAAGATGCTGAGTTCTCGGCAACTGGAACCTTTAAAAACGATCTGTTCAGGTCTGTTAGTCAATATAAACATCCTCTATCTACTAGTAATCAAATGTACGCAAATTATTGCAATCACAACACGAGGTCAACTAACCAGAATCTGTATGTGTAGCAGTGATTCATATACCCTATAGGAAAGAATTTCAAGCTACATTCATGCTATATTAAGTTGTTATGGCGGTTGGTAATACAATTGTTTATTGATAAACTTTTGCTTAATCACGCGAAAGCTTGAAATTGAGGTCATCAGGGAAGGGGTAAGGGCCAGACAGAAGATATAATATTGGTACAGTTTACATTTTTTCCTAGTCCTAGCATGTCCATACACATATGTCATAATAACACATGATAGTGAAAGCTGCTGCATGATTCGTTTTAGATGTTCGTGTTACTTTAAGAGTCTATTATAGGAAGCTAGAGCTGGGACTGTGCTTATGTCTAGTGGTAGACCGTTCCAGATGTTGGATTCCAGGTCTCTTTTCGAATCATAAAGTTGATACTGAAGCTGTATACAATTGTTTTCAGTACTCTGCGGGACAGGGTTGAGGGATACCTGGACAACCTCGTGAAGGAAGCGAACGAGGCATTGGGCAGTGCCAGGAGTGACGTCAGCAAAGCTCACGAAGACTGCGATGCCGCAAGAGGACCATTCAACTCTGCTCAGGCTGATGTAAGTTGATATATATTTTTTCAATTGAGAGCTCCGGATTTGTGAACAGCCTTAAAGAATAATATACACCAATACAACTGAATTTACTAAGCGTGCGGGCTAGATTTTCTCGCCATCCGTGACATCATGTTTAAGCCACCGATTACTCCAGAACCCACTATTATAGCGTCGTTGGAATTCGGTGGTTGTGCGATAGTTAGATACCAAAACAACCCCATCGCTACTCCTATTGAGGGCTTATACATATATATCACAAAGCATCAAGTACAAAATGTCGAATCTGAAGACAATCTAAACTCCTCTAAACTCTAGAATTAGACTTAGAATTAGATTGTGCTTAGTCTTCAATATTTACTAACAATATTTCACAAGACGTTACTTTTGCTCACAACATCTAATACGTTGTTGAGTATAAAACATGTACTTCCTAGCGTTATAGTCTATAACCAATTAAGCGGGAATGACAGAACAGCGCCAAAGTGTTTGGCCTTATCTGTATGCCATGTATATGACAGTGTCAATGTTAATTTCCAATATAGGACTGGTGTACTGTGGTGATGTTAAGTTCAATGCAGAACTGGTGTCTATTACCATTGTAATTTCCATACTGGTCTATTGTCCAGTGTTAATGATTAGTTCCTTACATGACTGGTGTCCTGTCTTACTTAAGTTTTCATTGTAACTTGTCCCATACAGGACGAGCGTTAATGTTAAGTTCCTTTGTAACTTAGTTCCATAAGGGAATATGGTACTGTGTTTATGTTAAGTTGCATACAGGGTTGTTGTATAGCACTACATTAATATATTAAGTACAATAAAAGGCATCATATGATCATCATATGACAATTTTACAGGTTGACAGTGCACAGCGTGACTTTGACAACGCAGTGGCAGATTTAGAGGGTGCAAAGCGGGACCTGGAGAATGCAAAGAAACCGTTTGACGATGCTGTCGCTGATCTGAATAGACAACAGCAAAGCTGTCAGTTCCGTGACTGTGAATGGTGTAAGTAGCTCTGAGTCATCACATTTACATGATCTGATGGGGTGTACAGTTGCAAGTAATAGCATAATATATTATCCATAAATTTTTGCTTATTTCTTGTGGATAGCTACACATGGACGCTCAATGATGCTGTGAATCAGGCATAACCGATCACTGCAATTGATTCATATTTTCATACTTCATAACGTAACGAGTCCTCGAAGATACCATATACACCTTAGTGATAATTTGTGGTAGATGAGGGTTAGATATCTAGGTTATAAATACGTAAGATTCCATAAACTATTCAGTTCTTCAAGTGTGATTGGCGCCGTAACATCCTAATGGCTTGAACTTAAAGCTGGTGTCTATAATGTAACCCATATTGATGGTAGCTACAACATTATTCAGAGTGGACGATAATGATTCCAAGCTGTACCATTTGTCCTGTACCGTTTGCATCACATGTTGATTTCATAGCAATAGGGAGATCACTTATTTGACATGTATAATGTGTTATACTGTCCATTGCAGATGATGCCCCTTGTCATCTCCACAACGCCGGACTGGCAGTGTGCCAAGCTGCATTAGAGGTAAGTTAAATTATCTATCTATCACATTGCCCCATGTGTGGAAGGATTGACGTAACAGGTGACTATCACCTTTTTTCAAGATGTCAATCCGAGACGTTACTGTAAGGTTTGATCCACTCACACCGGGAAGGACTCTTTCGATAAGTGTGGCTTAATGTGCTTAAGGTGTGGCTCAAGCAACTACGGGATCTCCATAACGTCCCATCCGAGGGACTTTCTAAACGAAGGATCCTAGGGAAATCCTAACCGAAGCAAGGAATTTATTTACACTTGAATGAAGTGAGGAAAGTTGTGCAAAGTGCATTCCCCAAGGGCACAACGTCGGGGGTACATCAGCGGTTTTGAACCCGGGACCTCTGGGGTTTGGGCCAAAGGCCTTACCGATTACGCCACATGATGTCACTCATATACTTCTGGTGACAAATAAACTACTATCACTAACTTGACAAATATCCACCCAATTATTTCGCATGCACATCCGTGTATCAACATCATCATCAATAATTTCAAGTTGTTGACTATTATTAAAATCTTAGCATGAAGAAGTCAGTTAATGTAGGATATAGCTCCACATTAATAGTACGCCGACGTCAACAATCACATATATTTTCACACTACAATACTAGATCGCAAAGGGGACAGTTGAAGCGACCAAGCACACACTGGACCTTGCCCAGCTGGCCGTCTCAGGCGCCCAAGAAGTGGTGGACAACAGCCGCTGGACACTGGACGCTGCAAATGGCGTTTTGGAGGGAACAAAAGAGACAGTACATGCGACATGCGAGTAAGTGCAACTGTGTACTAATCCATACTGAAGTTTGAAGGTTGAAATGATATTGTATTTGAATTAAATTTTGATTAGCCTTGATATATGTGGGGTTGTTGAAGAAAGTGGTCTTTCAATAACATGAATGGATGGCAATCCAATTAAATACTTTCGTTTGAGAGAAAAGATATTGAGTTAGATCTATTTTTATCTAGATCTGTACTGAAGTAAGCTGTTGTGTGTGTACCTACAGTGTTGGCGTGTACACTGCTGAGGGAGCGCTGATTCTGGTAGAAGAAACCCATGAGTTCGGCATCAAAGTAGCAGAGAAGGTAAATGCAAAAAAAAAAAACCATCCGTAGAAGATAAAAATATAGTCTCCGTTTGGTAAGAATGGCACTGTAAACACCTGCTTCAAAATAGTTTTTTACATGTACTTCATATCCTTATGCTGAATATCTAGGCTTAACACGGTTCCAGTAAGTTAGTTACTGGTAAAAGAATTGTAAAAGGTCAGAAAAGGGTCTACATTCATAAATGTATGTATTAGGGTGCAAAAAGTATAAACAAATCTTGGAAAAGTTACACTCAGTAATCATGCTTAAAAAGGTCTCTTTTTAGTGGCCAGATTGACGTATTTCTTCTGTAGGATGTACTAAATAAACTATAAAAGCAATTCAATGTTCTATGTGCTATGAGGGTCTCAGAATATGTATACCTCTCCCTTTACCAGGCTGTGAATGGAGTCCTTGGAGGAGTGTTGGACATTAGAGAGATGTGGTTCAGTGTGACAGTTGCTGTGGCACAGACGGGCAGCTTCGACGGTCGGATGACGGTCTCGTTCTTTGGAGACGATCCTGTGGTAAGTATTCCTTCACCATATTATGGACATTTCCTTACTCAAGCCTTTGTGAAGGAGGTTGTAAAGTTGAGATATATCTTTGGAAGAGCTGGGGTCTTTCAGGGAGGCAGCTAAGGATATGTTTCTATATGCTGTTTTACATATCCTATGAAAAAAAACATGCCTCTTTACATTCATTCAGACCCCAACTAGAATGTTAATTCCAGTGATTACAAGAAAGCTACTCTCTTTCTCCCAAACAAAATAGTTCTTATTCCTTTGAACAAAGAGAGCCAGTGTCCCACACAACAGACAAAGACCGGCAAAATTGCCTTTCCAATTGATGTACAAGGTTTACACGAAGTCATTAATGCAGAACTAGTTTTCAGACATGCATCACCTTGAACTTGAAAATGATATTGTCTGGTAGTTAGACATCAAGCTAAATGCATATTTCTGTATTTTCCCCAGACGATGGACATCGCGATCAAGATCTTCTCCATCGAGGACATGGTAACTGCCATTTGTGACGTCATCAAAGACATCCTAGACGTGTAAACAATGACGTCATCAAGGATATCTTAGACGTGTTAACACTGGCGTTAAAAAAAGAAAATGACCAGTTTTGGGCAGCCGTTATTACACAGGCGCCCTCTTACGACTTTGAACAGACATGAATAAGGAATCATTTGCTTACGCTAGTGCTGTTAAGTTACTAGATTACCCCCTCCCCGTTACCCAAGTATCATAATAATCAAGTGAACTTAGAATGATACTTAAGGCTTATCATAATGATGAAATACATATTTAACTTGCAATAATTGAGGGTGCAAAATATATCCATACAAAATATATCCATATTTCCATGCATAGATTTAGGTATTTTAAAACATCAAGTACAATTGATCTAATGTGATAATAGGTCACTGCATGATTCGCCATGCCACTTGTAGATTGTGTATTAAAAGTGCATTTTGTTGATTTAAAGTTACACTTACGTGTAAGTGGCGTTTAGAATTTGTCACTTAACTTACATCTAACCAAGATGCACAAGTATTTAAACGTTTCAGGTCTAGTGTACGAGTTTAATGAATAAATTCTAATGTAGAAACTACAAAGTGAATATCATAACCAAGAGCAATAGCCAAATGTTATCAAGAATGACTTTATGCTGGTGCTTAGTGTAGTTTGATATCTACAAGGTTGATATCTGACCACCAATAGTTCATTTCCTTTGTTAGATAATGATAATGTCGTAGTTGTTATGCTATACCACGTTGTCTTCATTACAGCCTATTGCAATAGAAACCCTTGCTGGGCGTTATTTACCCAAGATAATGATGATATTCTGAAGAGTCGATCCCTGGATTGTGACCCTACAATCGGTCTAAATCATTGAGGGTTGTTGTTTAATCTTGTTCATCCTTCATCAACGTATTTTCAATACATGTGGAACCTCTTCACACACTGGTCCTGTTTTTTCTTGAAGAGATTACATTACTTTAGATGGTAAGTCTATACAAGGTAAATGCAAAGCAAGTCAATTTTCCTCAAAAGGAATAACATTAGTGTCAAACACGGAACGATTCCAGAGACGGCTAGTATGAAAAATGCATGCAATGATACATAAACTTCTGTAGACCTATAAGTGGATATTTGCATCATTGTGAGTATTAACGCACTACAAGGTCTTGTCTCCAATGGTTGATAAAGTATATGAATGGTCTGATGACGAATGTGCTATTTTTGGGACAGTTTTATTTGTCTCGTAATCATAAACCTTCAGAATTCCGAGCATGCCTCACTTGGGTCAACAAGTCATACCCTCAGTACTGTAGAAATCCGACTCCTCTCTCCCTAGATATTACATCTGCCGCAAATAGAAACGAACAGTGGAACCCAACTCTTCAGTTGCCGACGGACTAGAATACTTTACATAGCAACACGTGTCATGTAAGCTTTCAGAAGTACTGTCTTAGACTGATGATTAGACAATGTGTACACAACTTGCACAACCATGTTTTTCTATAGGGAGTGTGTCTCCTTATAAACGACACAATATCTCGCCTTCTTCTTTATACCGATAATCATATGTCGCAGTTCTTTTTAGTTTAGCCAGTAAATTGGTGATGTCTACTTGATCATCAGCATTTATTTGTGACAAATAAAGGAATAGTATAAATGCTAGCGTAAAGCTACTGGTAATAGTTTGACCATATTCTCAATGACAGCCATACGTACAGTCGTTCCATGTACTAATACGATAGTACAATCATGTTTAATTTGAACAATTACCTACCATACGATAGTGGTATGTCAAAAATGATTATGGCTGCAGTAGAATTGTACCGGATTGTAACTGTTACAGCATCACTGTTCATCACTATCAAAACAAATCATTACGCTGTAACAATACACAATATCAGCAACAGCAGACGACATACAAATCCCCCAGACCATGCCGTTTGTTATTTACAACCTCCGCAACAACCTCTGTTAACGATAATCGATAATCTGACATACTTTGAAGCATGCCTTGGTACCGTTTATATATTCCATTTGGTAAAGAGGCATAAAATACGTACATACGGGTATGTACATCAACATTAGTGTTACAAAAGCAAGAGCGAGTAGTTGATTTTTTGTCGGAGAGTGTTGTACAAAACCGCACATTCCTCACTTAAAACGTACATACCGTACGTTATATAGCCCATAAATATGTGCAACAACGATTCTTCCAACCAACACAGCGTTACTCCTGCAAATCACTACGTACCGATCAAGTTATTGCAGTGATAATCGCTTAATACCTCAGCCATTTGATTCTTTACCCGACAGCCCAGGTAAAATGTATGTTATACATCGCGACACGGCACGATTCAGATTTGATATAAATATTATGTTCTTAAAATTGCCCATATTCTTTTCATTGGTGATAAAACAACGTTCCCCAAGCTTGAAGAAAAGTTGACACAAGGGCCGGGGGTAATAGCAAATTAACACATCGCACACTAAATAAGCCCAAAATAACACTGCCTCACATTACAACCAGATGATAATTGATATGCTTACATCACAATATTTTACAAGTTTTAACCAATGATATTTATATGCTTAAGAAATATCCTGTCATTTACACATCACCTTTATACTGCCTCAAAATATATCGGTGAGACATTTTAATCAATTAGAATATTTGTACCAATTCATTGTTAGTTCGTTCTCCTTTCTAAATTCTATTTTTCTCAAAACGGACTTTATTTTTCTTTGGACTTAAAATAAGTCTAATTATACAAATAGCTACAATTGATATTGTTACATCTTCTTGATCGAAAAGAATACCCCATGCGAATTTAATGTTAATTTAAAGTCTCTAGAGGAATTTACAATAATTGTCATTATATCCACAGCTACCGGTAACATTGTTACATCATATCAATCAATGAGAATATTTCCTTATGAATTTAGTGTTAATAATCATCATCATCGGTCGACGTGCTTACACACGACGTTTTTTACTTAAGGGGCGATATACCCTTAGCTAGCTGGTGTTTATTAATTCTAGTTTGCAATTTTTTTAGCTGAAGCTTAGAGACTCAAAGCATCTCTCCTCATATCCCATAGCTGTCAGTATAAATCAATAAAAAGCAGACATTGAATTATTTTCTCCTTCACGCGGCCAAAACGTTGATGAATTCCTCGTAGTTGATCATTCCATCTCCTGTGACGTCAACCATCTTCAGGATGTCGTCCACTTCCTGTACACTCATCCGGTACCCTAATGTCGTCATCACCTTCCTGCATGGGGAAGGGAGAAGAGAAATCTTAATAACCATAACTTCTTTTGGTGCTCTTATTGTGTTGTTCACCTCTGTTAAACGAGGGGTATTGCACGTGGTGACTGCTGAGTGTTTGTGACGAAGATATGTCTGCAAAATACATATAGAGCGTCCAGACGGATTGTCTTTATATTTAGTATACGGGTAAGAGCTTGAAATGCTTAGATTATGGGTCCCCTAGCAGCATATTATGGTACTGCATCGGTAACTTGTTTTAATATCTTGTGTTCTGGGGTTGCGTTTTCGGTGCTTGTTTTATTTTTTGCTACTGTAACAATAGGTACCTTTGAAGTAGAAAGCGTTAAGAGCATGGACTGTGAACTTGAGATATCTGCATTTTAGCATTCAATAAAGAATATACTATTAGATACTTGAATGTACTCTGATGAATTGTAGTTTCAATTGACTATCGGGATAGCCAAGTGTCAGAGCCATTGTGGTCATTCGGTCAGGCAGTTGATGGTCGGCAGTTATCAACATTGAAAGTGCGCCAGAGAACTACATTGTATTAATCATTACATCATGCCAAGAAAAACAATGTCGTGAGAAGTAGGGCTAAAAATGTAACCCATTCAATGTTGACAGTATGTATGTATGGCGTCTAGAATATATAGCAAACAGCATTTCACCATCCAGGCCAGACATAGCTCTATAAATGGCAGTATCCACTAGTCTACTAGGCAAGCAAAACGAACATCATGCCAAGAAAAACAGCATCGTCAACAGTAAGGCCATAAATTAGCTGCAACAATGTCAATATTTTAAACCAAGGATTCTTGAAATGGCACCAACAATCTGTGCATATAATTTACTAAGCATAAAAAGTGCCATGCCAAGAAAAACAAAAACTTGGACTGTAAAATCATGAATGTACCCTAAAAATGTTTGGAGTTTGGAAAATGTAACAATGGCTACAACATCTTGTGACGTATGATTATGAGTAACACTAACTTTTTCTAATACATGCATAGCAGACATTGAAATAGGCCAAGAAAAACAGCTATAGTATACAGTAAGGCCATGTATGTCACCCTGGCAACATTGATAATATGCAGAGCATTTAGAGAGTATATAAGGATGGTCAAAACATGTTGTTATTCGATCGTCCATAAATGACAACTTGATCATGCTTTGGCCCAAGCCCTGCCAAGGAAAACATGGCAGTGAGTAGTGTCATGTCAATGTCAATGTCAGTCGCAAACGACCTTATACTATTTCAGTTGTGCTGGCAAGATAACAAAGGCATAAACAAGTGATAGCCACCATTTTACACAGTAGTAGAACAACAAACAAGATTATATGATCGTGCCAAGGAAAATAGAATGGTAGGGCCGTGTATATCAACATTGAGTATAACATCAATGAGCCCTTGTATCATTTTTTTTATTATTATTACATGTATATGTGTTGCCTGTGGTTGCATGTGTTTACATTTTTCTTCAAAGTATTCATTATGGAAGTGGTTCTAGAAAGAGGCAAGGGGTATAGTAACGCCAAATCCACCATAATTTGTAACTACGTCGTACGAAAGCAAGCCACTTATAGTGGATCTTATGGTGCCAAGAAAAATATAGTATTGACCAACAAGGTCACTTTTGCTTTCAATACAACTTCCACAGTTTTTTGACCTTGCCTTCTCTTGGTGGTTCTGGCAAGAGATCATAAACATAATCGGAATACATGGAAGTGCCCTTAAAGCGCCGAAGAACGAAAACAATCACATCCATGCTCAGTTCGAGCAAAGAAAAATAGATACAACGTAGTGGACCATACTTGCCGCCTTTGAAACGTAATCAAATATCACATTGCACTAGCAGTGGTTTGGGCAAGAGAACAAGAAAACCTAAAAGTGTGACAACAATCAAGTACTAGGTGTATCTAAAGTTACACCGTTCTATGTGTTATCCATGCGGGGGGGGGGGGGGTCACTTACATACTAACAAATGGCTGTTTTCTCTACTAAGTTCCTATGACACTTGATTTTGTATCCATGACAACGTTGTTTCGTAAGCAATACTATATGTTTCTGCAGTGTACCATTGTTTTCAATCATGTACAGTGGAAACGAAGGCGTACCTAAATTCGGTTGCCCGTATGTACCCAGAACCTTCTCTGTCGAACATTTGGAACGCCACTCTCAGATCATCGGCGGCGTGCTCCTCTTCTGCTTGGTACATTAATCTGGGAAAGAAAAAATGTATAAAAACTATAAAGATCCCATCATTACGTGGAGACACGCTACGTGAGGATAAAAGCAACTGCAGTTCAAAGGGATCCAATTGATAGTTAAATTCCGGAAAATCTTTAATCTCGTAACTTTATAGCTAGAAGATATTTACAAATTAATTATCATTTGTAAATATAATGTCTAACAGGATGATGAAAATTTAGGTTATAATTCCGGAAATCCAGTTTTTAATTCTAAAAGCAAGATAACTTGGAGATGGATATGTCAATTGAAATTACATTTGTGTGATATATTGTCGGTCGCAATGAGATGTCTCCAGCTACAAAGCCAATTAATTCTGCCAAAACCCTCCAGAACTCTTGAACATGAGCCAGCATTTGTAGAAACTTTGTCAGAATTCTGGGAACCTGAGCCAGAATCCTGGGAAGGTGAGCCAGATTCTGGGAACCTGAGTCAAAATTCTGGGAACCTGAACAAGAATTCTGGGGAAGTGAGCCAGAATTCAGGGAACCTGAGCCTGAAGAGACATGATTATGCTGGAGCTTAACTAATTGATTTGCACAACATACTACCAGTCCCAAGCTGTATCTCAAATGTTAAGACTTTTTCTACAAACGAACGAACATCAAAAGCATAACCATCTTTTTGGCTGCAATCAGAGCTAAGCACATCATCCTTATTAACGTACGATTTGGACCAATTTAATGTATATTCTAAAGTTTTAACACCCATTTTCGATACATTGCAAAGATGATGGGTCGTCTATTGACAGACGGAGGTTGTACCTTCTGACGATGTTGCAGAAGTCGTCGAAGTGCACGAACCCCGACCCGTCGTCGATATCCCTGCGGATGGAGATGATCTGTTCTTCCGTCGGGTTCAGTCCCAGCATGCGCAGCGCGCGGAACAGGTCGTGAATGTCCATCTGGTAAAGGTTTACATAATGGTAGACTGTTTTTACATTCTAGAAAATCAAACGCAAGATTTGAACACACGAATGTGACAAATATCTTTAGATCATTGGTCTAGTGAAGGTTTACATAATGGCAGAATGTTATTACATTCTAGGAAATCAAACGCAAGATTTGAACACACGAATGTGACAAAATGTAGATTATTGGTCTAGTAAAGGTTTATATGATGGCAGACTGTTATTACATTCTAGAAAATCAAACGCAAGATTTGAACACACGAATGTGACAAATAAATGTAGATTATTGGTCTAGTAAAGGTTTATATGATGGCAGACTGTTATTACATTCTAGGAAATCAAACGTAAGATTTGAACACACGAATGTGACAAATAAATGTAGATTATTGGTCTAGTAAAGGTTTATATAATGGCAGAATGTTATTACATTCTAGAAAATCAAACGCAAGATTTGAACACACGAATGTGACAAATAAATGTAGATTATTGGTCTAGTAAAGGTTTATATGATGGCAGACTGTTATTACATTCTAGAAAATCAAACGCAAGATTTGAACACACGAATGTGACAAATAAATGTAGATTATTGGTCTAGTAAAGGTTTATATGATGGCAGACTGTTATTACATTCTAGGAAATCAAACGTAAGATTTGGACACACGAATGTGACAAATAAATGTAGATTATTGGTCTAGTAAAGGTTTATATGATGGCAGACTGTTATTACATTCTAGAAAATCAAACGCAAGATTTGAACACACGAATGTGACAAATAAATGTAGATTATTGGTCTAGTAAAGGTTTATATGATGGCAGACTGTTATTACATTCTAGGAAATCAAACGTAAGATTTGAACACACGAATGTGACAAATATCTTTAGATCATTGGTCTAGTGAAGGTTTACATGATTGCATACTGTTATTACATTCTAGGAAATCAAACTTAAGATTTGAATAAACGAATGTGACAAATAGCGTCAGATTATTGCTCTTGTATGCATGCCAAAATTGTCATCAACGAAGATGTCATGACCGTCTATGGCCAACCCCTTTCAATACGGGAGAGACCGATGATGATGCTGATATAAAACGTTATTCTGCAACTATTGTACAAGGTACAAAGCATGGCATTTACTGATACATAACTACAACTCCATAGGGCTAATCTACTTAATACAAGACAGTAAACTATGCATATTACGGGATGAGAATGGTCTTTTACGTAAATAATGGATTTCTAGCGTCTAGACCTTCTTCAATATATTTTCCTATGTATACCATGCAAGGGGTTGTCACATGTCATAAGTGTATTTGAATCTACTGCTTAATTCCATTCAGTTAAATCCAGGTATGTAGGATGACAGTCTTGTGTACAGTGAATTACGTATGATATGAATGAACTTTTGAAAAGGCTGCCTAACAATTATACTACAGAATAGGGACACAGCTTGCTACATTATATGGCTATGTAAAAAAAAAGCTTAAGAGCCAAACCTGCTTACAAGAAGCTCTCCATACTTTCAGTGTCTTACCTTTCCCGTTTTCTTCTTGTCGTATTTTATGAAGGCTTCTTGAAGAGTGGCGGACAAGGAGTCTTGCCTGTTGTACGTTGGTCTCCTGGACATCTTGAACTCTTCTCAATATTCTTTCAACAGACAAACGGATGATTTCTTTGTAGTTCTGGTTCCTTTCTCTTGAGTGATCAACCCAGCTGGTCACTTAAGCTTGTACGTGCACATACACAGCAGACAGGCAGACGAGATTGTGTATAACGTTAATACTGGTTCAGGTCCTTCCGTGACAGTCCATGGATAAAGTCCCCTTTATCCCACACCGTTCGTCGTATCATTACAAAAACATCAATACCGCCGTGAATACCACCATCATGGTGAACAGGGCCAGGAAGCCCGTCTTTTGTAGATAGTAAAGCTTAGGCATGTCGACTTAACGTTCGCTTCTGATGGATATATCCGGAAACACCGCGGCTCTGCGTTCACCCCAATCCTCTCAGTCACTCGCGTCTTTTCGCTTACCTGGAATGGATGACAGCATGACAGCATTGACAACATAAAATGAATGACAGCATAAACTGGATGACAGCATAGCAGCATAAAATGGATGGCAACACGACAGCATAGAATAAATCAGAGCACAGCAGCATAGATTGAATCATAGCACAAGATGTGACAGCACGACAGTTTAAAGTGAATGACGGAATGTCAGCATGAATGAATTTCATCCCGACAGCATAAAATAGTTGACAGCGCGACAGCATAAAATGTATGACACCTCGACAGTGTAGAATAAATCCCAGCATTAGGTTTTCATCACAATCGCAAATCTAATCATAGTATTTGGTTGAAAACCTGCTGTAGGAAAAACTAGCCATGAATAGAAATGGTTACTAAGATAAGCTTTAAAGCTCTGCATACGTATTAGTACTCCAGTCCAGTAGCTAATCAGTAGTTTACAACTGACAAGTGTTCTTGCATCTTGAGAAGGTGGTGATGGACAAAAGTATAGCTACTTTCAGTACTGTCTGACCACACTGTTCGAGAGCCTTTTCCTGGTGCGTGATTGAATGTCCTGTCATTTCTTGAGGCAGGTTAAGTGAGAGCATGTTTGAGCTAATTTGACTGGTGTGAATTGTTTGTCTATTGCAATTATAAACTGCTTAGAAGCACTTTCAATGATGTCTACAGGCGCTTCAGTCACTGACGAAAGGTCTGCAACGTCTGCCCGTTTCCAAAATCTATGCATTTGCTAGGTGTGACAGTGAGACAGCATACAACGAATCCTAGCAGGACAGCATGAAATGAATACCAGCTGTGACAGCATGAGTGACAGTACTATGTATAGCAGCACGACAGCATACAATTAATGACAGCATGGCAATTGAGAATTGAACTCTTGACCTTCCGTCCAAGATCAGGGTCACTTGCTATCTAATTACTAGCTTTCACCTAAATCCTGCATGTGATATAGACCACCAAGCACGCTGTGGACAATCGATCGATTTCGCCTTGTAATCTCTCTTTAATGACCATTTCAAAGGAGATGATTTAACTTAGAATTACCGTCTTTAAGCAACGTTTTCTCTATAGTCCTCTAGTGAATTGCTTATTGGCTCAAAATCTAATAAACTACACGTATACATATAGAATTGTCGATGCATTTTCTCAATCGTATTTTTAATAGAATCATTCTGATAGAAGTAGATTTATATTCATATACCATAATCTTTGCTATATAAGTTGAATGTACAAATAAACAAAATTTTGAATAAACTAGAAACATTCTTTAAGTCCAAGAATATACAAGACAGATCTAAATTCTATCCATCGTACGCTTTTTGACATTGGAATGTTGGCGTTATTTCGAATTCCCGGAAGTAAGAATGATTGACATGCCACATTTGGAAGATGATAAGCCAATCTACAACTGATGCGACCCAACGGCTAGCGAACAAAGGGCCCAGAGCAAGGCTCAATTTTCAAGTCTAGCGACTAAACGATCGTTTTGACACGTGCCCTGACCCTGCCTGGAGCAGTCTGAATGCCGATCTCTAGTTTCTAATCCCCGAACTCCGGCTATGACGTAGTGTGGATTAAATAACGGCCTAAACAACATCTGGGTGTATCATAACTCCTTATACAGAGAATACATACTACATATACTTGGCCTGACATAAAATAAACTTGAAAAGGTATAACATTATCAAGTTAACATGGTCTTTGCCTACCGTACTGTTTCAGAAGAAGAAACCAAACCCAAGTTAGAATTTATAGTCAGCATTAAGACAAGATTACTCACAAGCTACATCGTATTCTGCATTATTGTTTATCCGTCTTTTTCCTGTTTCTTGTAATTGGCCTGGTAAGATATTGCTTTACGAATATATGTAACGATTGTAACTTGTAATGTGGTGGCAATAATAGATGCAGTTGGCCAACCATACCTTTCACACTAGCTTTAAAATGCAGCCTTGCATTGCTGTAAACCTAACTGCCTCTCAGAACAACCTGGTATTAGTCTAGTACCAATATGGCAGTGTTTAAAATGACTGGCTTACTTGCAGCTAAAAGCTTCTAAAGCCCCCAAGAATACATTTCCGGACGTTGCACCACATTCCCATGCAAATTTAAAACAAAGTCTAGCATCGGTTTTGCACTCAGTAATGAAGATACCATGCCTAAATTCGCAAAAGCAACTCGTCGTCAAAGACATTTGATCCAAATCGTAGTCCTTACTGACATTGGCGAATGGAACATAGACTATACTCACCAATGCTACTGCATAGTATATCTAAAGGCAATGTTGCGATGGAGAATATCTTGTTGAAGCAATATGTACACGAAGAGAACAGCAAATACAACGCAGGCAAATGAACCTCATTTAGAAGCCTATCTCTCTACTAAGCCATTCTTGCTGTGACACGAATGATAAAACCCACCGCCTGTAGCTATTAGACGTCACCTAACTACACACAATTCGTAGGAAAGTATTTCTCACCACATTGAAACAGCGTTCGCCCCACCAAAATCAATCAGCTGAAAATTCCACCCAGATCTTCAACCACATTTCATCCTCCGCCTCCCTTGGTCTCTCACCCGTCTGCTATGAACTCTCTCTACGTTAGGCTGGCTCTAAATATACCCGACAATGACCTCGCCCTGTGTGGAGACCTGACCGGGCTGTCAACGGAAGTAACATAAGCCGGGGCTGACGTGATACGGACAACGTAAGGACCTACTGGTGTTTTCTAATGATGTCACTCATGGTCGAAGACCAATAGGAAGGGTACTGAAGGTGCTATTTTTATTTTAAAAAGAAGAAACACATAATTGAACAAAAAGTGGGACTCTTTGTCTCCCTGAAGATAAACATAATTCATCTATATAGCCAACACTAGTATTCGAGTAGTCTCTTTTTGAAATTATATAACTGTTCATTGCCACATGTTCGTCTCATATGTTTCTACCATGGACCATGTACTTGCAATTGCATGTAGCTTCCTGTCTGTAATAAGTGTAATTTCACATCTGATAGTTTAGATTCTATCAACTGCTAATGGATGACTTAGGCTATGGACTTTTTACTCTTGTGATAAAGAAATAAAGTTCAAGGCTGAGTTTTTAGTCTTATCTTAATGGCGTTTGCAATAGAACGATATCCGACTATTCGTCTTCGGTACATGAAAAAGCTCTTCATATACAAAAGAGATGCTTTTGGCAACAAATCTCAAGCTTTAACTTTGCCTGCGGAATAGGTACCGTACAAAATCTTTTCACTTTGTATGATCCAACATATAAATCATGTGATAACATAAACTAGAAAGCTACTATATCTTCCGTGAAACGCATTCATGAGCAACAAAAGTTCTAAAGCATTTAGAACAAGGATATCCGCGATGTTTTCGGCTCGCTCCCGTTGCAATGGAAAAGTGTATGGAGAACTTTATTCTGGTATAACAAGTTTTTGGATACCCTAATTTCGATTATTTTTTAGGTTAAACCTCGAACGATTGGGTCCCACTTTAGGTCAACGTCATGGATAAACCCTATAGCTAGTCTGAATATAAAGCTACTACATTTCTTTAGAATCAGGTTTATGTGAAGGTACATGTACTATCTTAAGGAACAAAAAGTGGTCGCAAGAATAAAAAGTGACTCATATTTCAACTACGTATACATGACCATTTGTATATTTCCAACAATTTTCATGATTACGTATTCGTGTATCTATAGTGAGTTGATGATTGAAATCCTTGAACCAGGGCAGGACACCTGCTATAAATAATTCACACTCATCCCCTCATGACGCTCAACACACACGCTCAAGAACCACAATGATAACATCATAGTGTTTTTTATTTACACGGGGTTTCGTGTGGTCATGACGTGTCCGTTGGGGCGTATGTATGACGTAAGCACTACGGTGCTGACGTCATCAGATGAGACCATAACCCTTAGTGAATGAGAAACATTGTAGCTATGTCATCAACGTTCTCATATAAGATACATCTTACAAAGTGTCTACTAGGTATTAAAAATCAAAAGTATCAGATACTGAGATAGAAGTTAAGTTTATATGTGGAAGTACGTTAATCGAGTAACTTAAGCATTGGGATAAGAGTACATAGCTTTAATTTTAGTCTTATAGTCCAGACTCCCTTAAGCAAACACAGATTTATCCGTTTTGATCGAAAAGCGACAGGCTTCTGTCAAAGCAAGCTTAACTGACGAGACACGGTATTATGTGGACTTACAATGTTAATCCTTTCAGTCGCCTCGACCCATACCCTTCGTGTCCGTATGTAACACGAACCACCATCTTGTCACTACGAATTACCATTGAGAAACATCATCGAGTAATTGATGCTGCAGCTGATTGACAGAAATATGTCGATGTTTTTTTCTTCATTACGCTAGACAAGATGGTCAAGCTCTGAAGATATGACAAGAATTGTGATCACCAAATAAAGATGCACAGTGGGTCATGTGCGTGTGGGTTTTTGTCAAGCTTGGGTCCCCTGATTGAGGGTTTAATCGCTGGATGGCTGTACTAAAACGCATTTTATAGCAAATCAATGGTAACGCTAAGGTTAGAAGAGCCTTTCAGATGCCCTTCGATTCACTGGGCAAAATTCGTTTAAAGCCTTAAGCTTGAGCAGGGGCAGGGAAGACTTCAAAATGCCTTCTCATCGGACTCCCTTAAGCCCCGGTCACAAAGCGCGTACGATTTCTTGCGATGGTATATTCCGCATATCGTACGATGAGCGCAGTAAATCGCAGCAAAATCGTAAGCAAAATCAGCCATCGCAACGCATCGGATGGTGTTCAAAATTTTTCCAGCGTCGTACGATTTTTCACTTGTGTCTTTTTTGAATAGCCGCCTGGCCGCTTTTGTGCTTCTTTATCCAACAAAATGTGGACTTAGCTGTTGAATACCTTCCTATGATATATTTAACTGTAAAAATAAATTAAAAGAGACCATGACAACAAGAGTATTACAAGCAAAAGTTCAAATCAAGCGTGAGTACTGGTATGGTTATCTCGGCCTGCTTGCCGGCTATACGTGTCAGGCTCTTTCGAAGGTCGTATCATGCTATGCTATCAACAAAAAGATGCCATCATACAAAAATCATATCATAAGCATTATATCATATCTATTTCCGACTCATAGAGCCTGCCTTTATGTTCGAGTTGTCCCAATGGTTATTACGATTATGGTAAACTGACCCAAGACCGACGAGAGCTTAGATTTGATCTAATTATAAACTCACGTGCATGAAGCGATCAAACAATTGTCTGCATCACCTGTGCGGGGCGCGCTGTTCTCTGGTTGCGACTGTGGCAGTTGCGACTGATATATTTTCCCTTTTCGTCAATATCCACAATATCAGGGAAAACTGAAACCATCACAACATGCTAACAATTCATAAATCTATAACCTCATCAGTAGACAAAAATTGCAATAATGAAGTCTGCTATGGGGGCAAATAAAATCTTACGACGATAGCGAAATTTTGAACATGTTCAAAATCCATTTCAGCTCTATTTTTCGCCATACGACGCTCCCCGATTTACTATGATTCACTGCGATTGACGCAGGCACGCTCTTATGACCTCATCGTACGATGCACTACGCGCTTTGTGACCACGGCTATATATACTTAAACCATTGCTTCCGATTCTCCCCCGACTTACGACGCACTGCGCTTATTCTGCGCATCGGAAGGAATCGCAAGGAATCGTACGCGCTTTGTGACCGGGGCTTTATCTACATACCAAAAAGTAGCAACTACGAAAAGAGCAATACAATGATTGAACGTATCTAAATTGCTATTTATCATTGATTTCCAAAGAAAAACTCAATCGGTAGACCTTATCAATAATGCTAAACGATAAGCCAGAAATCCACTGTATTGCACGTTTTCCCCAACACCCTTGACATTATAGTCATCGAATGACATAGGAAGAACAATAGGAAGCTCCATTTGTCTCAGCAGACAATACATTGGAATTTGTATGCAGTACAATGGAATAGATCTAGATAAGATGAGACAATGAAATGGCATCATCACTCTCTCTATGCCGTTACTGACTTAGCACAATGACATGATGGTTACAGGGCGTGCAACAAAGTCTCTAACAGACTTCTCCTATTGTTAAGAGAACAGTTTAATTTTCCAAAAGGACAAGACTGAAGGGGCTTGCCCAACAATCACTGACATGTGAACTCGTATGACAGCCAAATCCTTTACCTTATTATTCTATTTGGCAAATTTCTAGTGGATTTGTTTTTAGGTCCTTAACACATGTACGTACGTGCCTACATTTTTGTATGTCTAAAAACTTAGCTCTTACGTGTAAACTGCTATATTGTAACCAGCATGCGTAGGTCTCGATACAGCCGGTTTTAGATGGGCTTTTACCTTAATCAGCCAATTTGAGACATCAGAGAACTGTGGCCTTGGAAGTGACATCTGTATGTACAACAGATGGGCAGTACATGTACAGCGAGTGTCCAACTCCAATTGTAAATGCATTTAAATTCGCAGAGATTTAATTTTGCGGTAGCGGGAAATGGACTTTTCGCGGTGGTTTTAATTTCGCGGTAGCACCATTCACTGTAGTCTCTTACTGTTATGAAAAAAAAATGTTCGCGGTGGTTTTAAATTCGCGGTGAAGCGGCCGCCGCGAAAACCGCGAACATTTAACCACCGCGAAAGTTTCTGCATTTACAATACTTTTAGTAGTAGTAGTAGAGCTTCATGCAGGTTTGTCATGAGTATCTGAAAGCCGGTGGCAGCAAAAAACATTAGGAAAGGATGTCACAATCTTAAAATGTTGTAATACTGAGTTTCCTGGTTCGACATCGTCAATGATTTACATATCACATAGCAAATTCATGGAATATAGAAATGGTTGGCTTCACTTGGTCCTATTTTTGCATATATCACCATCTGCTGAATCAATGGGCTTAGTCTTAAAATCTTTTTAAAACAGTTGCTGACTTAAGACTTGAAAATTACTAAACGTCTCGTGGTGCTACTACTTTCTTCTTTCTAGGAGATCATCGCTTTTGATAAATAAGTCATACTGAAGATCTGATGATGGATCTGTCGAACTGAACAAAGAAGGGAACAATGTTTACTGCTCATTCATACATTGACTGTTCAAAGCCCTATACTATTAATAGTGTGTGACATACTGAAGAGCTGATTTAGACGTTAGGTCGAAAAGTTCATGTCCTTTTTCAGTGCACGTGGTCACTACAAAAGGTCAAGGTTTTGCAAAGCGATCGGTCTGGCCATGGTATACGGAAGCACAACATTTTATCCCTACTGAGGTCTAACATCTCAACAGGCGATACGTGTGGCACAAGACGGTCTACTCACCTCCCACAACGCACCCGTCAGCGGAAGTAAGGTAAAGTACGTAATAACATCGAAGTGAACGCACCTAGGGGCGCACAACTTCCACAATTCGTCGTCACATCTTGAAAGAGCTTGCTGATCCGTAGCTATGCTAAAAGGGTTTGGTGAAAAATTACCTTGCTTAAAAGCCCTTTTCCCGCTCGTACATAAAAGGGTCGACTAGAGAAGCACATTCTTTGATAGCCCGAAGAAGGCTTTGAAGAATTGAAAACTACAGACTGATAGCTCTTATACATACCAATTCAGAGAAAAGTCTGTACTCATTACACTTTGTTCATGTAACTTCATCAAAAATCTATGTACTTCATTGCTCCTGTCGTCATATCATGATTTTAAATACTAAGGAAAAGTAATATCCTTAACGTCATATAATTTATAACTCCCGTAAGATTACAAGGCTGGCACAAATAACCTTTGTTAGATCAAGGACGTTATAATCTCTCTCTCTCTCTCTCTCTTTCTATATATATATATATATAACGTTAACGTGGTTATTTATAATATAACCACGGCTAGATTAAGTGTATTTTCCAGATTAAGGCCAAGTGATGTAAAAATGTATGTCATAAAGAAGCTTCCTTAGTCTGGAAAATACTCTCACGTCATTCATCTCACATCCTGAGCTTTGCGGCATCAGTCTCTGGTGACATAAAAAACCGTGATATTTGAGACCATTTAGACATCACAAAATGTCGCTGTCTGGAGCAGGTTTATCGTCTGTATCCAAATGGCAGCAATAATGGCACGTAAGGCAGCGGATGCAAGGAATGCCTCTCAGTAGAAGTCATATTGGTTTACTGATGCATTACATTCTTCAAATGTTGCTTTAAACCAACCGTCATTTTTCCGAGAGCACATACAAGCCTTGAACTTCATGATTCGTGCCCATTGTCTTTTACGTGTATAGAAACACGGTTTGTTTGCTGAAAATAACGTTACATCTTTTCTATACAGTTTTCTATTATTAATCATGTAAGCGATGTACCTATCAACTCAGGAATAAAAGCTTACCAAATTTGCCACCGCACCGTAACAGAAGGGCAAACAACAACAGTGATAATAGCTTATCAGGTCTTACATTGTATGTTGGGGAATAAGGGTGAAAATGACCCCATTTGTAGACTCGGGAACCTGGTGCTTGATGACGTCGTTCTCTTGAAACATCCTTTGTCATCCTGTAAAAAAAGCATACATGGAACAACACGCACTAGGATCCCCACCACCCCCACCCCCCTCACACATTTTCCCTCAGTCTTCAACGTTTGCGACTGCTCAGACTATGTTAACCATATGTTATCAACCTATTATCAAGGAAAGAACAAATTGCAACGTTGCTTATCAGTTGAACGCCCTTATAAGGGCCAGTTTGAGCAATTTTTCTCTCCATTTTTCTTCCAACTCGGTTGGTAGACTTCAACAAGTGCAAGAGCCCCACAATGCACCACGCGGGATGACCCGCCCAGGGCATTGTGGGACAAAAATATCCATTTCCGGTTCCGGTCCTGATCTCACTAGTACCAGCTGATCGACGGTGTGTAGCGAAGTTTAGCTGGGGTTTTGCAACTTTTGAAAGCTACCTTCATGGAGCAAGTTCTTATTTAGTGTACTCCAGGCAATGTTCTGTCCTTCTGGGTTGCGCTTTTGAGTGATTTCTCGTTAAATTTCACGAAAATACCTCCGCGGAAGAGCAGACGACAAAAGTGGGGAGGGGGGCGTGTTCGAAGGAAGTGCGTTCGAACGCGTTCTCGAATTTTGCCGTTATCCGTCGAATGTGGTTGAGTATTTTGAATAGTAAGGAATTTAGAAGGATCAGTAGCTTCATCCTCACCATCGCGCATATTTCTAGGCGTTTTGGCGGCTTCAAAATGGTTTGTATTCCCTTTGGACTTTATTACGTCGTCTGCAATTTTGTTTATTTTTGGCCCATAAACACGCGAGGCATACTAGCAGTTATTACTATTCATGTAACTTATGATAACATATGTGATTGACATCTTCTTAGCACCCTAAACTCAATATGGCACAAGTGTCGTGATATAACATGACTGAATATTACTGATTTCGGTCTAGGCATAGACCCTAGAGATATACTTATTTGTAAATACTTTGGGCATTTGTTTCATCCCAACATGAATAGTACAATGTATGATATTGTTTTAACGTTATTAAATGTTTCTAGTTCAATATAGTACAAAATTAACCTTTCTAACAGTTCACTCCAATATCAAATTAGATTAATACTTTGATTGAAATGGTTTAAATCTTAATACTTTACTCTCTTTTTTTCCCTTCAGGCATTATGGCAGCCAAGGAGAGCTCCGAGACCTTTAGTGGTCCACTACAGAAGCAAAGGAAAGTCAAGTTCCTCCAAACCATGCAGCCTGTCCTATCCAGACTGTACCAGGAGGATAGTCTCACTGATGTGGAGGTTAGAGTAGGGGCAGATACAGTACAGGCACACAGTGTGGTCTTAGCTGCCATCAGCAATGTTTTCTACAACAAACTATCAGCAAAATCCAAGACTGGAGGGAGGGTGACATCACTTGATGTCACAGACCGTGTGTCAAAAAAGGAACTAGATGCCTTTCTGGATTATGCGTATGATACTGAGCGCAGTGGACACACTACTGCTAATATTGAGAACATCTGCAAGAAACTCAATGCCAAGTTTGACCCGGAGGAAGTCCCATCATCTAAGATGCTGCAGGAAGTCTTGTATCCAAACTTCTACATCTTCCAGACGTTTCAGAGGTTCTGCGATGTAGCGGTTTGCGTAGAAGGAAAGACGTTTTTCTCGCACCGAGCAGTACTCGCATGTTCTTGCCCATACTTTTATTCCTTCTTCACTTGTGGACTGCAGGATAGTCGAGATGACATGATCACACTTCAAGGAATTTCTTCGGAAAGTTTTGCAAAAATTCTGCACTTTATTTACACCACAGAACTTGAGCTGTGTCTCGAGACTGTACAAGATGTTATGGTGACTGCCAACTTTCTCCAGGTGCCAGAAGTCTTAGATATGTGTGCTGAGTTCCTGTATTGTGAAGTGAACTTGGAGAACTGTGGAGAAATCTTGGGGCTTTGCGAAGACTTTAATCTTGCTGACTTGAGACTGAAGATACTAGAGTTTGTGAGAGACTGTAGAGTTGAAGATGTGGAGAATTTGGGACTGTCTTCTCAAGATTTAGGTAGGTAGGTATTTACTGATATTCTGAAATACTTGAACAGTTTGCATTTGACATTACTAGTAACAGTTTAAAGTCCTGGGAGTTGATTATGTTGATATGATTTTTTTTTAAACTAGAAAAAGATATTCAAGATATTGTGCTACTTCTTGTTGTGCAAAAAAACTATATTGCTTGTAGACTCTTGACATTTAATTGATGAATGTATACTTTGAGAAAGTCATGCTTTGAATGATTTACTGTTCAATGTTATATGTATTGTTGTCTTTTCTTGTGAGAAAATGTAAAGAATTGAACAAGTGACTACCTCACCATAAGGACCACTTACATGTAGCCAAAGTAAACACCCTTTTGTCCTGTATATGACTTTTTTTTTTCCAATGGACACAAGAATTTGAATCCTGTCTATAGTGACCACCGTTCATATAGACCAGATTTATTGATCTCCTGAGTGGTCTTTGGTAGTTTTTGTATAGTATATAGTTTTCTTTGTAGTATATTGTTTTCTTTGGGGCAAGGACGTGCATATTATTATGCATTTCAAGTACTATTGGCCCAAAAACTGTATCATTGTACAACAGGTTTAGTTTAATCCCTTCATTTTACATCTCCCAAACAGCACTACTGAAGACCCTCCCTAAGAGAAGACTGGTTGCTGCTGCCTATGATTTCTACCTGTACACCGAGGGAACCAGGACATGGACCATGATCACATCCCTACCTGAAGGACCAAGAAGCCAGGAGGCCTTCACGTCTGCCAGTCTTGGTAACTGTGTGTATGTGGTAGGAGGCAAACAGTACCAACCTTACACCGTAGGTCCTGCCTTGTCTAAAGCACAGGTGTACAATCTTAAGACAAACACCTGGCGAGACATCGCATCCTTACATCAGGAGAGGAAATACCACTACATGGTTGGTTTGAATGGATGGGTGTATGCTATGGGAGGGATGGACTCGAAATCACAATGTCTCCACTCTGTTGAGAGATACAACCCTACAGGAGACTACTGGGAGTTTGTAGACTACTTACCGTTGGATTTCACCATGTGCTCTGTTACTACATGCATGGGATATGTATTTGTGATGGGAGCGACTACAGAAAATCAACACAAACTGTTATACTACGATCCTGAATGCGATACATGGATAGATTTTGGGTTGAAGATACCGGAATGTTTTGAGATTCCGGTTACAATCGTAGGTTATAGAGAGCGGTTGTACTTTTTTGTCGGATATGGGGCGGACATGATGATGTTGAATATACGGACTGGCCGGTGGACTCATATCAGTACCTGCACGCCGTGTGTGTGTATAGCGGGTGGTACGAGATATGGTGTCCATGGTAACGTACTGTTCCATATCGATAGGAGTATGACGTTAGGTTATGACGTGGAAGAAGAAAGGTGGAATAGGTTTGGGAAGTTCCCCAAAGTTGGGACATTCCAACTACATTCAGTTTTGAAGGGGTGATATGTTAGTGTTCCTTATTGAAGAAAGTCAAGATTATGCTGCATAGTTTAAATGGAAATTTGATATCGAATGCTGAGTTAAAAAGTGATTATTTGTGAAGAGTTACAAGGGACAGAAGTTGCAAATGCACCAGAAAGAATAATACATGATGAAATGGAAAAATGATATATTAAAACTGCCAATGCAACATAGTATACAAAATCAAATTTATTTACAATATCATTACTTTCTACTTAAGATAATGCATTGTTTGTGGCAGTGTTTTGGCTATTGTTTCTAAACCTGTGCTTTGGTGTAAGAAGTTTTGCATCTTTTGTCAGCTTAAAAGCTGTTATATAGTGATATGGATATCGATGAACTGTGAATGTTGAGATAAAGGTACCTAAAGTGTATATATTAGAATTGCTCTTTGCATAGTCATGCTAGTTTGGAAAGATGTTATCAAATATGATAAACAGGCTGGAGACAGACATAATAAGTCAGGAGGATATGAAGAAAAATTTAACTTGGCCCAAATAACTCGACCAAGTACATTTATTGCCTAAACCATAACATTCTTCTTTTTAACATTAATTATTTGCAAGCATAAACTCATACTTTTTCTGTTTCTTTTCTATCAATGTCCAAAATCTAATAAGAAGACTATCTGCAGTGATATGAAATCGTAAAGAAGTAAATGGATCAAATGAATTATTTCCAAAAGTTACATTTTCATCGCAAACTTAAAGGAATACTCTGAACTGAAGTAAACCTTCCTGTGTTTGTCAGAATTGTAATCCTTGGAAGATAAAAGTGCCTGAATATTATGTCTTTTTAATGTGCAGAAATGGTGTAATTATAAGATACACTCCTGTAACAATCTTCTTATCTGCATCACCATGCTTACATACCTGTAAACTAAGAGTACTCGTACTAGTAACTATATGAGTATTCGTACTAGTATGCCAAATTGTTTGTTTGACTAAAGTGATGCCATAACTGTATAGAATATGTATCTTCCCTCCTCTAAAAAAATAATTTTTTTACATACATTGTACAATGTACAAAGTAAGCGTCTTTTCAAGAAGTGGTGTTTGGACCACTATCTATCCTCTAGCATTTCCTGCTCGTCTATTTCAGAATGTACAAATTTTGTATAGTATATTACACACAGATCCTTTTACCTGCTTTCTTGATTATGCTGGACTCAAAGTTCATGCAGAGCTTTCTTTCAACCTATGATGGTTTCTTTTTCTGTGGTTATTGACATGGTCAGAAGGTGTGGGATACACTAGGCTGTTGACATTAGCTCAGTCTTCTCTGCAACCTACTTATACTGGTCAGTACCAGTATATGAAAGAGTTGTTAAACTCAGTTATCATGTCCCCCCCCTCCTTGAAATTATAGTATGTACATTGTATGAACAAAGAGTCTTTTCATGTGTGGTGTTAAGACCACTACTGATTGGAATTTCATCTTCTTACTTCGGAACGTACAAATTTTGTGTACGCATGGATCCATACCTTCATTTTTTCTCAATTGGACTTTCTCAAATTTCATGCATTATGCATTTTCCTTCAACCTTGGATGGTTTTAATTTCTACTGCCTGTGATCATCAAGATGTGATGCAAAGAAATGGTGTAAGATACACACAGCTGTTGTTTACATTATCAACCTATTACTTTTGTCTGCAACCTACAATGTATATAGCCTGGGTACCATCCGGAAAGTAGTTCGCTCCGGCGTTCAATATATACTATATACAGTCGCTTCTAGCTCTGACATTCATTATACACTATATACAATCGCTTCTCTGTGTTTCCGTCTGGGAACGCGGACCATCTTAACGTCTGGAATCGTCCAAATTTTGGACGCAGGCGCTGATTGGTCCCCACATATGAGCAAATTATGGAATGGGTTCAAGCGATCGTTCGAACAGGCGTTCCAACACCGGACAAGCTCTCCGTCTGCTTGCGAGAGGGCCTGTTGTCATCGAACGAGCGCTCTAGAATGATTCCTTGATTCGCTCATTAACTGACGTTAGCACCAAACGGTTTGAATGTGCACGTCTCCAGACGGATAGCAGAAGTGAACATAGGAGCGAACTACTATCCGGATGGTACCCAGGCTACAATGTATACCTATGCATGTAAGTACCAGTATGTGGAAGAGTTTCTTTAACTCAGTAATAATCTTCCCTCCTTGAAAGTATTGTATAATGTACATTATATGAACAAAGAATCGCTTCATGTGTAGTGTTCAGACTACTAGTGATTGGACTTTCTTGCTTCGTACTTCGGATCGTACAAATTTTGTGTACGCATATAGATGTATACCCCAGTTTGCTTTTTGCCAATTGGATTTTCTCGGATTTCACGCAGTGATTTCCTTCAACCCTGGATGGTTTTTACTTCCTACTGTTGGTGATTATATATGGGATGTCCATGTAAAGAATGATGTAAAATACAGTCAGTAACTGTTGTAGTTTGTATTATTGTAAGGTTACAACTCTTCTTATCTGGCAGCTACTGTCGTCAGTAATTTTTGCGACTCAAATTTTTGTCATACTGTACCTATCATTCTGAGGCCTTGTCATTGTGCTCGTTTTCTTCAAAATTTGAGATTTCATTTAAAACTTTTAAATAAAAAACGTAGACAGATCTTATGTCATCAGTGACATAATGGGACAATCCCACACAATATTCTGTTCTTCTCTACAATGCACTATTTCTAGATTCCCCTTGTATGCTGTCCTACTAAGTTTTTTTCATGTGTGGTGTTTATACCACTACTTTTTCACGACATTTTCTAGCATTCCTACTTCGGATTGTACAAATTTCGTGTACTGATAGATCTATAGCTTTGCTTTTTGCCAATTGGACTTTCTTGCAGTGTTAAATTCCTTCAAGCTTGGATCATTTTTATTTCTACTGCCTAAGGATGATCATTGTCAAGATGTGATGTAAAGAAATGGTTTAAGATACACTCAGCTATATATTGTTAACATAGCTGAGTGTAACATACCCTCACCTGTAACTACTTATACCTGGGTACCAGTATTTGAAAAAGTTTCTTAAAACTTTGTATGTGTCTTCCCTCCTTGACATTGTATAGACTGAGTCTTTTCATGTGTGGTGTTTAGACCACTAGTTCTTTGCCACTATTTCCTCATGTGAATTTCTTGCTTTCCTACTTTGGAATGTAAAAATTTTGTATATGCACAGAATCGATACTTGCTCTCTTGATCATACTAGACTTGAAGTTCATGCAAAGCTTCCTTTCAACATTGAATGGTTTTTATTTCTTCATTCTGTGATTATCAAGATTTGATATTAAGAAATAGTGTATGATACGAGGGGCGTGCAATAAGTAATGGTCCTGACCCACTTCCAGTTGTCTGATCTGAATGAAATTTTGTATGTGTAATAATTCATATCTCTATGGGTTATGTTGCAAAAGACAGCTCTGAACTAATTGTGGTTTCTGATTTACTGGTGTTTGATCTTAGTCAGGTGCGAAATGGACCAGGTGTGAAATGGAACCAGTTGAGTGTCGCGCAGTGATCCGGTTTTTGTATTTGAAAGGACGCACACCAAAGAAGACTTTTGATGAAATAAATGAAACTTATGGTGATGATGCCCCATCATATGACCTTGTAAAACGCTGGCATCCTGAATTCAAACGTGGCTGGAAGTCTGTGGAAACAGCTCCCAGACCTGGTCGTCCCTCTTGTGCCATTGATGAGGCATCAGTTGGAGGACCAACCTGGGGTGTCCTACAAAATCGGTTTCCAGAGCTACATCAAACGATGGGAGAAATGCATAACTCTGGGTGATTCCTATGAAGAGAAAGACTAATAACTGTGCCAAGTTTCATTAATCTCCTGCTATGGGAAATGGGTCAGGACCATTACTAATTGCACGCCCCTCGTACACTCAGTAATTGCATCGTGCGAGTCTTACATACTCTATTCTACATAATTTATACTAGTACCACATGAAATGTTTCTTTAAGTAATTAACCTAGTGCTATCTTCCTCTTTCAAACTTTATTTGTGATGTACATGGTATAAACTAAGATACTTTTTCATGTAGTGGAGTTTGACCCACTATTTTTTGCAAGAATTTCTTTCTTTTGTTCTCTGGAATCTATTAGCAGTTTTGTATGGGCACAGATCCATACTGGTGCTTTCTCTATCAGCATTTCTCAAAGTCTCTTTCTTTCTTTAACCTTCAATATTCTTTCTGTCTTCTTAATCTTTGATTGTTGAGATGTGATGTAAAGAAAAGGTGTAACATACACTCATTTTTTGCTTATATTCCTCAAGTTAGAGTATGTTTAAGTGTATTTCTATAACTATTACAGTCCATTTTGTCATCTTCTGTAGGGATAGTACTTGTAGAAGTTTGCACTTGACTGTACTGGAAATCATCATTAACAGTGGCTGTCTCAGTTAATTAGTAATTCCTTCTCTCTATGTTATCATAATGTACATATTGTATTAATCTGGGTGTGGGCTTGATAAGAACTTTAATGGGGAAATGCATTCAGCAACCACGGGTGGGTTGGTGGTTTGGGCAAAACTCTGTCACTGGCTACGTGATATATACTTCCTCAATGTATACTTGCAGTGGAACTGCTACCTGACTGTGATGACTTGAGGTGTCTAGTCGGATCTCAAAGTTCATGCATATTATTAAGCACTTTGAGCAAATGAACCAAAATGAACGCTAAGAATTTCCTCATGAAGAGGTTTAATTTTGACTATCGATTCCTGCTTTCCTGCATCAGTATTTTGTATGATACAGTTTGATACCTGTGCTGTCATCGTCATTCCTGACTGAAGCGTCTTGAAGATCTCTTCTTCAAAGTTGAATGATCTTTCTTTCTCCTTCCTGTGTCAATCATTGTTGTGACCTGAGTTCTACTCTAGATCTGAATATGTTAAAAGAGTAAATGACCTGTTGACAAAGTTCAGGTCTGCATTAGCTGCTCACATAGATGTTTAAGATACATTTGTACAATTCTGAATAGTTTTCTGGATGACAGGTCTAAGATTGTAAACAACAGTTATGAAAATAAGCAATGTTAATGCTCTAGGAGTATCATGCTGTACATTTTGTATTCTTTCTCAAAATACTTGATCTTCTTTGGACCTCTCTGTCTTGCTATTATATTCATTAACGTCATAGATTGCCATATGGCCTGTAGTGACCTTCCTATTCTCAATCATTGATCCATGCATGACATGTATGACAAGATGACAAAGATACGTGTATGATGAGTTGACAAAGTGCTGCTTTTTTTTCAGCAAGGTTTTAGGTGTGTGTATTTAGTCATAAAACTGTTCTGTTATGACAATTTTTCTATTGGTCCACTGTCTTTGATTTATGCAAGTTTAACTCATTGGACATGCTTTTTTTTCCAAAGTATGCTTGAGTTAGAAGTCTTGTAGGCTGGACACTTAGAGTCTTTTGTGCATTCAAGACAGATATCTTGAAATTTTAGACTGATTCTCCATCATCAGTCTTAGGTTTTGCATATCTATTAACTGCGGTTTTGTTCTTCCTTCTGTATTACAAACAGAAAATATTGTGTCTAGTATGATTTCTATCACACAGAAAAGACTTAGAATATGTGTACATGTATGTTGTTAAGAACAACTCTGTTGTGGAACCAACGTCTATTCGCACAATGCTTAATAAGCACTTAAGTATGAAACTTTATGGTACCTTGCAAAGATTTCTTAAATCTAATTCTGAAAAATCCCCAGGTTTGACTTTGATAATCAAGTGTTTGGTCGTATGAAGTATTCAAAGTAATGAAAATAGTGTAGCTTGAAAATTAATTATTTCTTTTTCTTCTTTCAAATGTGACTGTATGTGTTTCTATCATTCCTTTCTTTCTGGAGTGAGAAATAAGTGAAGTCTTTTTACAACTTCTCTGAAACTAGTTTGATTTCCTCAAGGATAAAATATGAATGTTTATCAATTAAGTTAACAGAATGCACTGTTAGCCTTTTCTTTTTTGGAAGGATCAATGAAAAAATTCAAAACAAAAGGAAGTTTCTTGAAACAGTCAGGAATTTTTATATCAGACTTGTGTGTAGAGTTGATGTTTCCAAGAAAATCTACATCAATCTATGTAGTGTCTAATTGGATCAGCAAGCTTCTGTTTGACTTTAGTTCAGCACCAAGGACTGAACTACATTGTAATTTGCACTACATTTTGTGTACCTATGACATAAGGTTAAAATGGACAACATGTGTTTAAGACAAGCAAACACTACGTATATGTCACGCAGGTCACCTTGCTCATCTTTTTTAAAATTTTAGTAAATCTAATTGTACACTGTATTCAAGACTTGGTCTTTCTCCCTCTATAAACCCTTATGGTTTTCAATGATTGTTATTGATTAACACTCTCAAAATATAGATCTTTTGAGCCATTGTCTTCTTGTTTGTTCCTCCCTTAATGATGAGACTTTCATTTGTTTTCCATTTACTATCCTCTTCTTGACAAAATCAGCAGTAATAAGCCTACTTGATATGTCCTTGTATGTTTTTCAGCACCAAGGACAAGCATATTACCCTTCAAATTACATTTAGTGTCTCTTAAAGTTTTTTTCTTGCTTTTTAACTGTCAGTGGAGTTGGTTTATGGTAATGAGATGACATCATTGTAAGTGATGACATACCCCTTCAGTCAGTCTAATGTCATGACTCTGTTGTACTGATAAAGAGCTGCTCGTTTAGTTGAAGTTCTCCAGTCTTGCTTAGAACCTCTTGATTGAAAGTTGCTCATTTGTGTTCAACTTGTCAGTAGTTCATGCGACTTGGTCGCTCTCCGTCTACTGTCACCCCTTTGTCTATTAAGGGCCAATAAAAACCAGTCAGCCCTTTGTTTTCAAAATGAGGTATTTATATCCTCTTCATCAATCTTTGTGGCTCTTGCCATTCAACATTGCACCTACTTGCAACAAGTCTGCAACTATTCTGTTCATAATCATATTCTCCTAGGAAACCTAAAGCTTTCAATTTGTTTGAAAGCTCTAATCTACTTCTCATTGACCTGATTTCTTGGTTCTTGTAACAGACTTTCACATCAATTTCAAAACTGTTAAGTTCTCCACTGAATGCCAATTTTGTTTGGAATGTCTTGCTTGAAAGTTGCTCATTTCAGGTTGGTGGTGCAAGGTTGGTGCCGGATAAACCACACCTGTGCTACGCGCCGAGTCTAGTCAGTAGTTGTCAGAATTCCCTGGCTGGTTACTGTACCCTCCGGTGTCTCTGTTGTATGGGCAGAACCTGGCGGGATGATCCGCGTCCACTTCCGGCCTATTCCTGGCACAAAACTTGCAAGCATGTACATGGAGTGTACCTGACGCTGAGATGTGGTCGGTGACGAAGGTGCAGGTATTGGCTTGATACCTGTAGCAGTATGTGCTGCGTGGACCTCCGGCTCTCTCTGTGGGTGCTGCTTGCTGAGGGCCGCCGTGTGCGTGACTGTGTTCCATCTCCAGCGAGGGCCGCCGCAGATGATCCTCCTTTAGTTTCTGCACTTCGGCTAGAGTAGTATTAGTGTCAATGTTGAACAGACCATGTTCTGCGTGAATGAGTAGAATTTTGAAAAAGTTTCTAATACCCCGGAAAGTGTATGTGGGCACCTCCAGCATGAGTCCCCTCAAGATGTGTCCCCTGTTCTGGCTTTCTAACGGGTGGGTGTGGGAACTGAGAATGATGGACATTTCCCCCGCGACAAACTGGTCGTAAGTCAATGAGTCATAAGTGATGGCCGTGGTGGCTGAAAAAACGTATTCATGGGGCCAACTCACCTCCCTAACGACCCTGTCGTGCGCCTTCCTGGAGAGGTCGCTGGTAAGTCTCTTGCCTTGGGTAGGTGTGAGGCTTTCCTGACCGTGCTGAGTGTTGTACTTGGGGGGAGGGGGGTGGCCCTCGGTGCCCGCTGCGCCCCGCTGTTCCCCTTTGGTGTGTCTTGGGACGTGCCGCAAGAACTCTGCCGGGTCGCTCTGTAGTTGATGAAAAGCCCGAACTTCCCGCAGAGTCGGAAAACTGTGCCTCGCGGGAGGATCGGTCGCTCGAACCTCCGCACGCGGAGCCCTAGTGCCATCTTGAATTCGCGCTGGGATTTCTGGGATCGGAGACCTTTGACCTCCGCCGTCATCTTCAAATGCGTTGGTGGGGAGGGGGGTACAAACTCTTCCGGCCCTCTCCAAATCAGCGCCGATATCGGCCTTCATCTTTTCGAGTTGTCGGGTGACATCTAGCAGTTCTTTTTCCAGTCTTTTCGAGAGTTCTGCCGGCGTGGAATGCCATTCGAGCTCGTTGTCCTCCGCGGGTGAAGAGACGAAACGCGCTGGGGGCCGTATCTTCCTCCGACCCGCGCCAAACATGTTTACTTTGGGGGAGAAATTTGTAGGTAGTCAAAAAGGTAGACGTGTGGGAGGATAATTTGGGAGTAGTCGAAGAGGGGAGATGTTCGACGTTGTTCAAAATGGCGCGTGAGAGGCGGTAGCAGGAGAGGAGAGCTGGTTCGGGAACGTCCTGGTTCTCTTAGTTCGTTCGAGATCTGGAGTTCTTACTCTGGTTCTCGCAAGATCTCGCGGTGTTCATCACGTGGTTTGCCCACAATTCCCCCGTATGACGTCATCTCGTCATATGCCCATGATGAAATGATCCTGCTATGCCTAAAACTTGAGACTTCATTTGATCATAAACTTTTAGTTTAATGTAAACAAATCCTTGTCATCAGTGATATAATGGGTGTGCCCACACAATGTTATCTGTTCCCCACTCTGACGCGCTATTTCTGAATTTCCCTTGTATGCTGCCCCATAGATGGACATCTTGATCTGAGCTGTTCATATTTGAACTAAGCAGGCGATCTAATTCTGACTCATCATCTTCAATTCATTCATATACAGAATAGCACCATTTTACGTTATTGTACTTTGCAGTCCCCTTCTCTGTGTTAAAGACAACACTGAATCTGATAATGATTCAGAGTTAAGACATGGTACTTATTCCTCTATAAACTCTTATGGTATCCAATGATTATTAATTATTCATATATAGAAAGAAAACAAAAATTCTTTTTTTCTTTTTTAGGATCGTAACTGGAACCACAATTTTTTTCCCTAGGCCCAAGGTGATTGGCTGAAGTATCAAGTACAATGTACTGAGCCTGTGTTTTCTTGTTTGTTCTTCTATTCTCTGTCTATAGTAATGAGGCATTTGTTGTGATTTCCCTTTCTGAACAGAGATACTACTAGTATTTCCTCCGTGAGAAACCCAGCAGCAAAAAGTTTGCTTCTTTATCAAGGAAGAGCGTGTTCAGCACCAAGGGCAGGGCAAATACCTGCCTATGTGGTCACCATGAAGATGTGACAATTGTATTAAAGACAAACAAACACTGCCTTTGAATTCTTGCTGACAATTTGAATCAGTGAGTCTATCCATCAGGTCTTTCTTCATTAAAACTCTTTTGGTTTTCAATGATTGATTGATTAAGTCTATGAATAAAATTTTATACTGAAAATGGATCTACTGAAGCTACATTTTATTCTTTTTCATCTGTTCTACCTGTATTTTTAAGGCCTTTGTCCAACCATCTCATGCATGTACAGAATATGCAACTCTGCCTTGATAAACTAATGCATAAAATGTCTGTTTCTTGATTAATGTAGAAATTGCACTTGGTCAGTACCAAGGACAACACCTTTACCCTGCCCATTGAAAAAAAAAGTATCAGACAACTACTCCTTGCACTTTTTATTTGCAATGAGTTCATATGGCTGCTTTCTTTAGACTGTCAAAGTGAACCATATGAGTGGATCACTGTTAGTAAGAACATCCTAGAAACAATAACAAGCTTTAGCATCATGTGATTGTGAGAGTTTGATAACCGTCCTAGAGTTCATTACAGTGTCATGGCAGTTTGGGTGGGTGGATGTGTGTTTTTTGTCAGCGAGAGTTCTACTCCACCACCCAGAGCTGCAGTGCAGTCTAGGAAGGATGGTGAAATTCCCCACAATTCTGCCAGGGGGCGCAATTCTACCACGGTTAGGTTACTCTTCAAATGTTAAAAGATATTTTCTTTGCACTTCTGCGTGTAAATGATTTCCAGTGGATTGTAAAAGTGTACACCACAATTTTTCTGCAGCAGTACACATTAGGTACAAAGTTTCCAGTAAGATTTACTTCGTGCATACCTTGCCATTGGGAAAAAGTCTCTTACATACACTTTCCCTAGGAGCAATAATCTGGAGGGTACTCTGTTATATTGAAGTGTTTCGGTTGTAGGTTTTTAGCTGATGTAGGAACATGAGAGAATGGTCCCCTTGAGCCTGACTCGCTTTAGATTTTCTCATCTCTAGGATTGCAATTGTATCTCTTTTGAAAACTTGGTGAAAAACTTTTACTGTGGTCCATTTGAAGTGCCACTGGTTCCATAGAACTGACAACATGTTGCTGAATGAAGTAGCATTCATTCGTACTAGTGATAGCCAAGGTGTGATTGGCATTGCCAGGAGTTCCCTATCGATTGTTGTCCCTGTGTCATGTAACTGTAGATACAGTTACTCCATGGTTTACCCGTATCCTCTCTCCTTATATGAAGCTGACTACTCTGTAGTGTCTTTTACAGGCACTCATTGATATTCCTGACATATATAGCACCATTTTGTTTGCAAAGCTGTATGTACTTTGCTATAGATAGGTTTTAACTTGGTTTCTTCAGTCTAGTACTAAAAAAATCTTTGGAACACAATCATTTTTATTCTCTTATTGATATTCTATTCTGTGATATTATCGGCATCATCATGATCAATCTTTAACCCATCTTTAATCTCTAAACTTCTAATTTCTTTGGTCATTTAGGCCCCGCCAATTTAATTTCTTGGTTCACAGATTTTTTCATAAAAAATATGGAGCGAAAGGGCAAAATAAAAATAAAAATTGTAAAATGGTTGGGGTAAAGCTAACGGCTAATCCAAAACATAAAGAAAAAAAGTTTTCAGCTTGAAAAAAAGTACAAAAACACTATTTTTGTACAGTAACAGCACCTGTACCCACACTTTAAGGAGCTTATAATATAAAGGCCATTTTGCTACACCAGAAAGTTGGTGAATGGTTTCATTAATGGTGAAAATTTGCTGAGTGGTAATTTTTATTTTTATTTTTTTCCCCAAAAAATAGGAGCGAGCGAATCCGTGAACCAAGAAATTAAATCGGTGTGGCCTTATGATCTTTTTTCATCTTTTTTCACTGCACCCTGCCTGCCTAAAACATTCTGGGAACCTGAGCCAGAATTCTGGAGCCTGAGCCAGAATTCTGCAGGTTTCCAGAATTCTGCAGAATTCTGGCTCAGGTTCCCAGAATTCTGCAGAATTCTGGCTCAGGTTCCCAGAATTCTGCAGAATTCTGCAGAATTGACTTTGTTCCTGGAGACATCTAATTGGATTCTACATATTAATTAGCTTTCAATATACATTTTCACAAAATATCTGATATATAGGTGTAGTCTGTGAAAAGCTACAAGCATTAGTCCAAAGTGCTCTGCTCAGTCCAATTTTAATCTGCTTGATGTTCTAAGTGCTTAGGCCAGGGACTGGCCCCTTGCTCCCCTCTTTTCACTGCACCATGTAACGTTTAATGGTCAGTAATGTTTAGTGATTATGATACCCTATAGCCCCTAAAGGGGCTTATTTTCCAGAGTTGAATACTTTCATGGCTTGGTAGTTGATATTATCTCTTATATCCTGTGCAGTGACTTTGAAACTTCTTGTTTTTGTTTGACATATACATGACATTGTCGAAGGTGCTAGAAAGCTCATCATTCTCCTCAACTTTTCATTCGTATTATTGTATCCTGTGAGTCTAGCTACAATGTCCAAGCTACAAATATTCAAGAACTTGCAAACTCATGAAGGTTTTGCTATTCACTAAACAGGACAGAGCTTTAACCTTTTCACCTGAGATTTGTAGAACATCAGTAAAAAGGGTATGGATTGGTTAACAATCCTGCAAGAACAGACTTATTTCCTCTCTGGAGAAAAACATACAAGTATATGACTGTTTACTTACCCTCAAAGTACATGTAAGTTAACTACTATTTGAAAATGGCAACAGGTATATACAATGCAAAGGAAATTTTCTATAAACTATTTAGCTTCATGAATTTCATCTTTGAATTCTAATTATCTTGTTGGTTGCCTGAGCAAGTAGATAAGATTTCACCCTAAAGTTGTTAAAAAGTCTGTCATCTTTACTTCCCCCAGGAAAATCTTATATTTCTTTCCTATCTACATGTAGATTTCACCATTGCCTATCACACTGTATCTATTGTTTCTTGTTTTGAGGTTTGTGTTGAAGTATAAAACTTACGGATTCTTGGATTTCTTTAAAATCCTCCGTAAAGAAACAATTGCCGTCTCCTCTATACCAAACCTTCATCTTTCTTTGAGAGGCAGGTTATGATAGACAAATGGTAAAGGCGTGCTGTTTGAATACTGGAGTCTGTCCTTGGTACTGAAGTACCTTTATTACTGTTATAAATCCCAGAAATCAGCGATATTCCATTGAGATGCAGATTTGAAGTATTACTGATAGTTGCTCTTACTATTAATTATTATCAGTCAGATCCTTATTTCGTCTTTTTTTGTCATTGTAAAGCTTTAATTATTAACTCTTGAAAGACATGAAATAGTGCATTTAATTTTGTCAATGACATTAACTTTGTTGGTAGATATAACAACCTGTATGGTATATAAACCCATACTTTACTCAAGCCCATGCTTCTTTATGTGGTGTGCTAGAAATGAGAGAAAAGTAGTAGAAACCTTTCAGTTAAAAGTCAAAAGTACCTGTCCTTGGTACTAATTTGCTTCCCATAAAAAACATTAGACAGAAACATCCATATCTTTATATTTTGGCAGGCAAAATGGACTGAAAATGTAATGGCTTGACCTAAATTCCCTTTCTTTTAGAATGACTATATATAAACTTTTGGAAAATGTGCAGGTTTTTTGTTGGACATTCAAAATATTTATGTTATCATTGAAAGTAAATGCTTGTTTAAACAACATACATGATATATGTACATGTATATGAAAATGATAGTCTCTGCCACATGTCAGTTAGTTTTGTTGGAAAGTTCATTTTTTTAGATCTGCTTTTCTTCTATGCAATGCATCAGTCTAAGAAGGCCATGGGTTGATAAATAATCCTAGAAGGTAACCGTCTAGGACTATCGTAATAACTTCCTATTGCCTTTAGTTTGCATTGCGTCTTTTCTAATTGGTGTGATTATACTTTGTTGATGCTTGCTTGCTTGATATGTCTAAGTTAGTACTTTTTGATGAACAACAGATTTACAATGTCATGAAGTAATTTTCCTATCTTCATTCTGATTTGATAATATTCCCTACGTGACAACATATTTACATGTGCCAGAATGCCTGAATTAGTAAATGATATTTTCACCTTCATTCAACTATCTTCTCTGTATTTGTTTCTTCCTGAAAAGCCTTCTATTTCTATACTTTCAAATTCCATTTGCATGTACATTGTACATGTTCTACTTGATATCATCTGCCTAATAGTTTCCAATCTTTCACTGCATGAAAAGGCACATTTCCACGAGTTCCCAATATTGTGCACGATGGTGAAACCTGGCGTGTTCTCACCGTGGGCACGGGTTTCCACGGACTGCCTGTTCCCGCGTGCCCCTACAATGCACACCTGTGCGCACGATAGGGCACGCGAAGAGTCCACGCGCCCCACTGTTGCACACTCCCCGTGTTGAACAATTATCGTTAACAATGGAGGGCTGAGAAGTGTCTGATGATTCAGTTATGTGAATTGTCAAGTAAAAATAACCAGAGCCCTTGCCACATTTCGGTATGTACTTGCGGGAAAGTCAATAATGAAACCGACGCCAACAGCACGCGAAATAAGATATGCAACACAATCGTGCCGTATACACGAAACTCAACAAACTACTTTACCTCGATATACAGATAGCGTGTAAGATTAAAGTCACTGCTGAAGCAACATATTCAATTTTAACGGAGTGTGCCCGATTTCTGTAACTAATCATATGAATTGTTTTCTATGCAACATTACATGAGTTGATTGTCATCTAGGCTTTAACCTGGAGTGCGGCGCCTATCAATGCATGTATTCTATTAGATTGAAAGTGTTGTTCTTTGGTCGGTCGGCTTTGTTTATACAGTATATCAACGCCGCATTCCGACACCGTGTTGAGTTTCCATTGTGAGTCCTTGTTTGTCGAAAAAAATCGATTCAAACACTTACAAAGATAATTAGGTTATGGAGAACTTCAATATTTGTATAGTTCACTTTCACAGTGTAATTTTTGGTTGATATCGGTATTATGGAGATTGTCTGCCTGGCTTCAAGTTGGTTTTTGGTTGAATATTGAGGGGCGGAAGTTTGACCCGCCAGAATACTAATGAACTCAGCAAATGTCTAAATGTCTGTTACAAGTGGGTAATACCGACAAGCAAGGTGAAAAGCAAGAAGGTTATTACTGGACTTTCACAAGCACCCCTCCCCCACGGCCCAATACACATTTCATTGTTTTGTTTCCCGGCATGGCATCCCGACGCGCGTGTCTCATAGCCTCCGTCGCAGGCTACGAGGAGGGTTGGATTTTATTTTATGGGGGCTGGTTCGCGATTTTCAATGTTGACTAAGGTTTTCTAATGCCGGGAAAGTAAGTTTACCGTGGAAGGGAGTTTATCGGGAGGCTACATACACAGGGTGTAGTTGGTCGATAATCTTAAATGTTTCTTTTTTGTTTTGGTTGGTAGGCTTTCTGCAGACACAAATGATTTATCTAAAGCCCAAGGTGTTTTGAGAAAAATATTAGAACTTATGCGATTTGTATATTTGATAAAACAATGATACATAAGAAAAGCTCAAGCTTCCTTTAGTGAACTGAGAATACTTGTAGAACGCAGGGCATCATGCACAAACTCCTTGATGATACACACAAATAGTATATACAATGAGTTATTGTGTCTGTATTCAAATACCCATCCGAAGTAGCCAATCGTATTTCACACATGAGGTGGGTGTTTGGAAATGAGGACCAATCAACACACGTGTCCCAATTTTCAAACCTGTGACGGTTGTCATTTCAAATCTTCTCATTCAGAGTGCTTTCACGCTGCGCAAACCGGCCGATAGCTAAGTATTTGATCGCACGACCAACAGCGCAGGCACTCATTGAGAGCTTGGGAATGAGTCTACATCAAGACCGGACATTATCTTGCCATCGAATTGAAATCCACTGCTAGTGCCATGGGAACAAATTCTACTTTCAGAGCAACGACTGGCCTCCTGACTATTATCCAGTCTACCAAGAGTCGGGCGGGCTCCCTGTGGGTGGGGTGTGGTGATCCCCACCGCTTGGATCGCCAGACGCACCCCTGACTGTTAACTCTACGTCGCTCTACGTGGTACACAAGATTCTGTCCGGTCGACTTGGGTGATTTGGAGTTCCTTCGGCTCGGCTGGATACCACTGTTACGAACTTGCACGTCCACGCTTGGAATTCTGCAACGACTATGTGATAAATGTCTATGCTGCCGACATCATAATGTACAGAGCTGAATTCAAGAGACCTACAGGAATTTTCTGTCATCAAACTTGGAGTGACTGCACAGTGGAGAAAGGACAACGTTTATAACGTCCTGGAGTGGAGCGACTGCGGATAACAACCCCAAAACAACGGGATGGAGGACCGACGAACATTTGGAAGCTGAAGGGGCGACAGCACTAAGTAAATACGAAGGAACGCGTCAGGAGCGGTCGACTCTCAAAAAACAAAACGAAAATTAACGAAAGATAATTCACCATTCAGAAAGAATAAAAGCAAACACATTGTATACAGGGGAAGGGAAAATCTGGGAGGGTAAATTTTTGGGCTGGGAAAGCCCGGGCAGTGAAAATGGCGCTGCTTTTAATGACAAAGGGTGTAATTACGGCGCAGTCGAGCCCCGGGGAGATAATTAGGTGATAATTAGCCGTTAAGTTATGCAACAGTCATTCGCACACAAAAGCATACGTCAATAGTTTCCACGCGTACGCACAAGTGTACTAAGAGGGCACAGCTAGTGCACACGGGTTTCCACAGGAAGGGCACGTTATGGACACGCGAGTGGTCCGTTTACACGGGTTTGCACGGGTGTCCCATGTGGGGGCACGTCACGTTCGCACAGTGGGCACTCGTGGGAACCCGTGGACACTCTGAATTTACTTGCATGTGTACACGGGTTTGCAAAGCGGAAATCTGTGTTTTCGCGCAGTGTTTCCTTCTGCCTGTTTGAAATAGACTGATAAAGACTTATTGGATTGAATGAAAATCCTGCTACTCGGAAAAAGCAGTCTCCGTCAATGGGAACGGCAGCTCTTTGTCTGGCTTTGAAACTATAGCTATTTTCAAAATGAGTATACAGTTTCTACATGGTAAAGTTGTGTTTGCACAGTTTCACTTTCTGAACTTCATTTGATGTACTTATTACCTTACATTTAGAGTTTTATTTGTTTCTAACACAGCTTACTTTTCTTTACGCTCACATTAAAAAAATAGTATCTCTATACCTCCCTTGTCAGTTTTTGTACTCCTACCATCTGCTTGTCCTTTGTGAAGAAGAATTCTTTTTTGATATTCCAGTGTTGCTGTCCTTGGTACTGAAATACTCATTAAGTTAGTCCAAAAAGTTCTTGTATCTTTTCTTTCTGTTTCTAGCAATCCCTTTATTAGCTTCATCCCAGCATTTTTGACTGGTCTGATTTTGTATGTTGATTGAGAAGTTACTGTAGAATAAAAATGCCCCACAGAAAGGGAGTGGTGTATTTACTTCATCCCTTGTGAACATAATCTTGTAAGCTTGCTTGGATGTTTTTACAATTCCCCTCTACTATTTACTAATTTGCTTCATGACCCTGCTCTAGGTAGGTCTTCTAGCTCTCAATATGAATTACAGACTTTTTCTTTAAAATAAATATTCTATATCATCTGAAAGTAAAAAGATTTGAATAAGTGATATCTCCTGGTCAGAAAAATGAATGTATTCCCTTTCCTTAAGTTGCAGACTGCCCGCAAAGTCACAATATAGAAAGTCTGATCTGACTCTGAGCTTGCTCACTGCTGTTCCTTCTAACCCGACTTGTCTCACTTCATTAGCAGGATACCTGCTGCCTTCTTCACAAATCAAAGTGATGTCAAAATATTAGATAAGTTGTTTGCAAATTGTTATCTATTTCCAGAGTTTTCTTCCTTCTCAAATGTCCCCAAAACTGCTTGAACTACTACTTGACATGCACTTGCTTAGTCTGAAACTGTAACCCCTGTGCAGTGGATTTACATACAAATCTATGATTATCATGACTTTAGAGTTTTGTCTTGCACTGATCCTTATCATTGTGACTGAGACTCAGTAATCAATGAGGTCTGTCATCCAGCCTGTTTCACATTCTTTGACATTGTCTTAAATGACTACAAAATGTGCAAATTGACAAAACACTTGTAAAGTGGCATTAATCCTCAAGGTTGAATTCTGACTTTTGAACTTGATCTATATATTACAGGTATGTATGAAAAAAAAATTAGTATATCTGCCACAGTACTTCTTGTATTTCTCAAATTACGAAATCAATAGAACGTAATACTATATTGACGTCATTTCATGTGAGGCAATGAGAGGTTCTGGCCATTATTACAACTGCACTATACAGCATGTCATATTTTTTAATTACTTAATATATATAACGTAGTATACTGTTACTGTAAGTTATTGTACAAACTATGCCCTATTCATCTGCTATACAACCATGTACTAGATAATGACTGCTATAGAGACTTCCATAATAAAATATACTGAGTACAAAAATGTGTGTTTGACTTTGAGTTTTTAGGCATGGGAAATGATTCCTGGTGCCACACACGTACATGTATTTATGCACTGAATATGCCAAAATCCTTTTATTGTTAGTACATTGTATCTATTGTACTGTTACCAACCTCTTCCTATCTAATCACAGTTTAAGCAAAAACAAATGTTGGGTGTCATTTCTAAAATAACATTCTCCAAGTTACAGGATACTAATGATTCAAAAGCAGTATTTAACAAAACAGTGTTCTGTTGTCAAGAATGATTTATTGACAGTGTATCACCTATTGTGAATTCTTACTTTACACTGTAGGTGCACCTATAAGTCTTCAAACACTATGTCTTACCAGGTCAGCATGAATATCTAACCTAATACTAAGTTAAACTTATAATTAATTACTATTGAAAACTTTTTAAGATTTCATTCTACAATTCTCAAACAAACCACCAGCACAAATTTCATCAAGAGATGACCATTGTAAACAAAAGTGAACAGTTAAAAAATGTTCAAAATATATTGTATATCAATAAACTGGACGTGGAAAAAACAATTGAAATATTTGTTGATAAACTCTTAACATTGACTTAATAGTAAACAACAGCTTTAAAAATTTGCTGACCCCTTCATATATTACATGTTCAAAGAACTTTCAAATTGGTGGCCTCTCAATCTTGCCATTGGATTTTATGACTCTGGCCTACTTGGTGCTACCTTGAGAAGGTTTTTCACATAATTGTACTTCTCAACAGATTCAATGTTGGCTTTGAAAAAAGCATGCATCAAGCAGCTATCATTGAAATATGGGAAACATTTCAGACAAGACTGCGGATCTTTTGGTGCCGCATTTCTAATGCCAATCTCTCTAAATGGCTGGTCCTCAGCACGGAAATAAAGCACGCTTATGTGAATTAGTATCATCAGTACATTACTACCAAGTAGAGCCATGTTAGTAACCCATACAAATGTGTGTACTGTTGCTGCAGGCACTGTGCAGGTTACAGAAAATTTCTCTTCCACAGAACATGGGAACTTATCACGTATGCTGTGTATAGAAATGGGCTGGAACCAGTAGCTTACAAAGAAAGCCACTGAAAAGAGTATGGACATCACTTGCTTGATCAAATACCATTTATACATGGTACAGTCTGCTCTCCATTGCTTTTCTGCTTCTACTAACTCCTCTTGCCCATACACAGGCACAGTCTGCCTCTGAGCATCTGATTGTATATTTCCTTGGGCCCCCACCTCCTGTCCTCCAGTCTGAACTTGATATTTCTTCCTAAATCGGTCATACAGCACCTCCATGTCATGTGCAATGAATCTTACAATACAAATGATCTCCCTGCCCTTAGTAAGATTCCAAATCAAAAATGATACATACATAAGGCCTGCCTGAATAACCAACATCATGGCAAAGAACTGATAGTTAAAAACTGTGTCTTGAGGAAAGGAATTCTTTCCAGCACAGTAAGTGTTAACAAACTCAGAAAGTTGCCGGGTATAAAGTGATACACCACTGAAAGCATGGTTGGTTGAGTTAACACAGGTTTCATTCTCAGACTGCACTGTTGAATGGACAAGACTCAAGGGGAAGCACTGGATACTAGATCCTGAAAAAAAAAGAAAACCTCCAGTGAACAAGTCAATAGAAAAAGCCAACCTGCACATTTATCATTTGGACAAATGGATGATAATTTCCTTCAAATTCATCCTTTTCAAAGGTCATTTACTATACAATCATGTCTTTGTCAGACATGACCAGTATGCATTGTATTAAGGTTGACCCTTTCAATTTCTACGTTTTCAAATTCCATATTCATTTGCAAACTAAGCAAACTTGTTAGCCAATATGGTCTTTGAATTTGATATTCAATGTATTATATGTACCTTTTTTCTTTCTTTTGTGTCATTTTGTATTGTGCAGTTGACTTGATGAACCACAGGAAGACTGAGCCACAATCATGTACAATCAATGTCATGTAAATTGTCAAGCTAATAGTCACCAGGATCTTAATAAACTCAAACAGGAATAACATTCTGGTCGCTGCATAAAAATCATTTTAGGTTGAAGACAACTCATTTTACAATGTAGGTTGAAGAAAGTGTCAAAAAATTTTGATAATGGCAATCTGTTTTGTTCTTCAACAAGTTCCGCAGAAAAATTGTTTACCTAGAAGATCGCGCCCAACCACAACAGTAGACATGAGGAGAGGGATCCAGCAGGAGATGACTTTGGAGAAAAAGTCGCCCCACAACTCGGCATGCAGACAAGCTGGGTCAGTTACGTCTACAAATCCCTGATCAAGGATGTTGGGGAACATCTTCACTGTATGAGCCTCAGCTGTAAGAAAAGATTGTACATGATTGTACAAGTTCTTGATACACCATACATTATGCAAGACACCCCAGCCTTCATTCTTAATTGTGTTAAAGGTCAAGGGAAAAGACATATGTGAGTACACAAATTTTCCCCTACTAGATTTGCCAAAACAATGTTGTGCTAGTTACAATACAGGCTCAAAGGGCTGATACATTGAAATTCAATATAGACTGAGGTGACCTCACCTGCAGATTTCTCTTGTTGACCACAGAGCTGAATCAACCCTGAATAAACTTGAAAACTAAAAGCTAAAAAAGATTTTAAAAATCTATTTAGTACTATTATACACTAATTCTGCCTGACAGTTCAATCATTACCAAAAATGAAATTTAAGTGTGGTTCGTGCACAAAGGTGTGCATGCCACACTACCAAAAATGTTTTTTCTTATTTTTCTTGTTTTCTTATGGAGAGAAAGATTTTCTTCGGCAAAGAAAATTCAAGGAAAGTAAGAAACCCTCTGCAAAATCTCTATATGTTAGTTCTTGGAGAAAGAGTTTTTTTCTATTTTTTCTTAAGTGAAGAAAGTATTCTATTAAGATACTTGCCAACAAGAATTTTCTAGAAATTTAAGAAAAACTTTATTTTTCAATCTTCCCATAAGATTCATTTTCTCTAAGATCAAACAGAGTATTCCATAGATTCTAACCGTAAGATCTTTAATCTTGTAATTTTTCAATTTCTACATAAAATCTTGGTTTGCTAGAAGAACATTCTTGACTTTTCTTGATTTTCTTATCCAGGGAGTTTGAGAAAGATGATTCTTGTTTTTCTTTCTAACAATTAAGAAGATACAAGAACTTTTTTCTTCACTTTCTTGACCAAATAATGTTAAGAAAAAGAAGAAAAAAAAGAAACTCTAAAACAAGATATGACAAGCATAAAATTCACAAATGTTCTTATTTTCCTTATCCAGAAAGTTTAAGAAAGATAATTCTTGATTTTCTTGGTTATGTTTAAGAAGATACAAGAATTCTTTTCTTCACTTATTTGATCAAATATAGGTTTGAAAAATTATAAAATCAAGAAATCAAAACAAAAAGTTACAACTAGCATAAAATTCTTTAATGTTATGTTTTCCTTATTCAAAAAGCTTAAGAAAGATGCTTCTTGTTTTTCTTGGTAATGTTTGAGATATACTACAATATATTTCTTAACTTTCTTGATTAAGAAAAACAAGATATTTTTTTGGGTTCATGGCACCTAGAGGTAGTTGCAAGATATAACATTTAGTTGAATAGCATGGTAACCTTTCTTTTGAAATTTCTGTTGGTGACCAAGCTATGTTTAGTTCAAAGTTATGTGAAACTTTGCTTTCCTCAAATCAAAACCCATTTGGTGTCTTTGTTAAGAATTAGTCTTGGTAACAAGAAAACATTTCTTGATTTTCTAGCCTATCTTGTCATGTGACTTTTTCTGAACTCCTGATTGGTTTATTTCTATCTCAGAGTACTGTTGGACTACCCCAGGTGGTCCATTTCTATTTTGAACAGTTATAAGAAAATATTTCTTAACATTTCTTGTTTTTCTAGCCTCTCTGGTCATGTGACTTTTTTCTGAACCCCTGATTGGTTGATCTGTATCCCAGAGTACAGTTGGGCTACCCCATCTCCATTTTGAACAGAGTGACAGTTGCAGCAGCTCAGTTCACTACTCTTTGTATCAGTTGATGACTCATGCCAGTTTTACAGTCAAAAGTAAGGTAAAAGGGACCATGATCATGTGAGGCACTGGTGACTGGGTTCAAGTTGCTAAAAATCTATGCAGCGGAAACAGCTGGGAACCAGATATGAAGGATAAGGTAAGTGTGCCCCCCTCCCCCACGTTGAAATACTTCAAGATAAAAGTCCATGCATAGACTTAAGAGTATAGGGTTCAAAAGCAACAAGGCACAGAATCTTGACAAAGCAGTAGATATGGAGAGGTAAGAGTTGTTTCCATTACTAGTAGCTAAGATACTAGAATATCCACCTTTTGGCTGCCAAATTCTATGTGCACATTGTACGTCTAACCAAAATAATCGTTTCATATCACAGGGTTAGTCTGCTGTATTTCGGTTCAAAAACAAATTTCATTACGGTATCAAGTAAACATACATATCTATAGGTGTCACCAGTGGGTTAAAGAATAGGTATATAGTACAGTGCATTACTGAAATTAATATATATTATTCAAAATTGTTTACTTGATACCTTTTTTGTTGTTTTGTGTAAGACTACGAAGTAACAAAGGTCTTTCACTTTTTCTCTAGGTGTCTGGAGGTTTTGACCATACCAAATGTCAAGAATGACAAGTTCACTGCAAGGGTTTGCTCTATTTTGGAATGTGATACTCTGTAACCATATGGAATAGTTATATCTAAGTTTATAAATTATGGCCTTAGCATATTCCGCTACAAAACAGCTACACTGCCATATAAGTAATGCAGTAATATTGCTGTAAATGCTTCTTTGAGAAGGGTAATGAATTTGAGACTCTTCTTCTTGTACGTATATCAAGATAAATAATTGGCAAGTTGAATGTAAAGGAATTATTGATGTTTGTCTGGTACTGTCATCATAAAAGTATTTCCATTCAAAGACTGTTACTATTGTGATCATACTTCATAAGTCTTATGTCAGAATGTGGAAATAAACATTCCTATACTATACACATAATTTGTTGAGATTTCTTCCTCTAACATTTTTGTAGTTGCTATTAACTATTTAGTGATTTTCTGTTTTTAAGTATTTGACAGCAGGAATGATTGTTCAAGAAAGTGAATCTCAATGCGAGACACGTTTTCTTGGTGTGTCTTTAGGAAGGAAGAAATTCTTGAACCAGAAGCTGATTCTTGGTGCAAGTAAAATATTCCTGGTGCAAGATTTCCAGACTTGTACAGAGAATAACTGTCTAAGAGTAAGAGTATCAGTCTTAAAATTAGAAAGGAATTCTTGAGCAAGATCCTGAATCTTAGCACAAGATGCATATTCTGTTAACTGGTAACTTAGTTCTTTAGGGCAGAAAGGTTTCCTTGCTTCCAACTAACTTTCAAGAAACTGATTCTAGGTTTGACCTGCTACCAGAATCTTAATCTTTGTACAAGATAATGTATATTTGGTTTAAGACATCTATTCTTAAGGACGGAAGGTTATTCTTGTTGAAAGAATCTAAATCTTCATACAAGATGCATAATATGGTTAGTGCAAGAAGCAACAAGAAATCGATTATTAAGGACAGAAAGATTTTCTTGCTTCAAGAACCTTTCAAGAAACATAATCTAGGTTTTCCTGCTATAAGTTATTTAATCTTTGTTCTGGAATAAGATGGTTTTTCATAGTTTAAAACTATGATTAGATATAAATTCTGTACCACAGAATCATTCTTGCCACAAGAAGATTTATCTTAAGTTTTTAGTCCCAAAACTTTAAGAAAGAACAGCTTGGTCTGAGAAAAATATTCTAAGAAAACTTTCACCTTCTAACTGACATTTTCTTATTTTCTTATTTTCTCACACAGAGAATAATTTTCTTTGTGGAAGATAACTTTTCTTCCACAAAGATAAATAAGAATGGCATTTTTGGTAGTGCAAAAGGTGATAGGGTAACGCCACAAAGCACAAAACAGTCTGAGGGTAAATAGATAAGGTTACGACCCCATGACCAGCATATAAGTTTGCTCTTACTGCTTTTTTTTCATGAAACGTTGAACCTATCATGGTAATAATTTAACTAGAAATGTTGCATGACTTAAGCTTGACAGTCAGTAAAAGTGCTCAGGGTTGATAGTGTGCATAACAGTAGGAACTACTTATTACCTGAGCAGGTGAGTATCTGTTGCGGATGGATACAAGTGGTGAAACCGGTGACCTTAAGCACACATCAAACATGGCTGTCGTGGGTATAGGACATTTTCCGGCTCCATATGACTTAGACCTGTAGATGTGATTTCTTTAGACTATCTTGGTGAGGTAAGACAAGTTGTTTTTCACGGATTTCTGGATCAATTTATGAAACCAGTTGTGTTTAAATATTGCAAGAGAAAAACCAATTAGGTCATGAAAGTTACTCCAGGACCTATAAGTCTTTAGGTGGACTTTGTACCATGGAGCCTTATAAGTGGTTTATACAGTACATGTAAATGCATTTAAGTTCACGGGGATTTGATTTTGCGGTAGCGGGAAAAGGGACTTTTCTCGGTGGATTTAAGTTCGCGGTAACACCATAGACTGCAGTCTAATACCATAATAGAAAAATGTTCGCGGTGGATTTAAGTTCGTGGTGAAGTGGTCGCCACGAAAACCGCGAACATTAATCCACCGCGAACATTTCTGCATTTACAGTATTTTTGTCTCATGAGTGTGGCAAAAACTTGCAAAATGTGCATGCATATGCATGCCAAAGGACAGGAAACAAATTGCAACTGTTACAGCCAAAAGGCTAAATATATTTTAGTGGCAAACCTATTTATCACTGTGACAGTCTTTACACATAAGTTAATACAAATGAATGTAATTTCCTCAGAATCACATTATTTCAAAACTTTTGAACCTATCATACTGGTTATTACATAAAGAGTTGACTATACACTTGTTCAGGGTAATCCTATGGCTGGAAAGAATTGTAGGAACAGTTTTGATTATGGCCTTACGCGCGGAAGATCAGGTGTCACCCAGGTTCTGCAGGGATGGATGTCAGTGGTTAATTCATGGTAGGATTGCTAATAGAGCAATCGTAGGGAATTTCGCTGACGGAAACGACCCTTGACCTCACTGAGCGACATCCGCCGGCTAGGTCGGCCGTTTGCTTATGGTTCCAGTTCGGAGTTTTTTTTAGGATTTGGGGCCGATTTGACTGTCTCTGACTGAGAAAAGCACTAGCGCTTCTCAAAACATTGTTTTTCGGATAATTTAATGTTTCCAATAGAAAAGTCTGTGTTGTCGCTGACCGACAGACTCATTTGACATTTTCTGTAGAAATGTTATTTTTGGTAAAAAAACATCAAAAATATAAGCTTTTCATCCAAAAATTGCTAATTTGGGGCAATTTTTTACAGGTCGCTACACGGAAAAAATGAGTTTTCCTGGGATAATGACTGATATGGCAATGAAGGTCAAGACTTCTTCTGTATACTGAGTAAAAAGGAAAAAAAGTTATCCGATATGTTTTCCGCGAGCTCCGATGGCGCTAAAACACCCAAAACGCACATAGAACGCACGATCTGGGTAATCAGGCGACGAAACGCTTTACCGCTATCGCGCGCACTAATACCAGGAAGTGTTCGCCGCACGATCAAATCTCCGACACCATAAAACGTTACGAACAACAAGCATAAGAGAGAGAAGTATAAAAGATTATAGACTTCTAAAGCGATAGCCGAAAAATCTAGAGCCAAAACTATGGAGACAACCTCTGATTTGCATCTTATTCTTAATCTTAGGGGCTACTTGAAATTCCGAACCGGAACCTTATCCTTTCGTTCAAAAATTCTGGATTTTAGTTCTTATCAGGAGTTTCTACCCATTGCATAATCGTGTCTGAACCACTGAGGCACACGATTCCGCCAGTAGAGGATGTGGGACCGCTGGATGGCTCACGGAATGGGCCGATAAAGCGAATCACCACGAAGGTTCTGCAGGGATGGATGTCAGTGGTTAATCAGTAATATGTAGCCCTGTTGGCTGTATATCAGCATTATACTTCTAGGCCTATATTGTTTTTAAAATTAATTGATTGGTAGTAATTCTAAGGATGTTAAGTTTTATTCCATTATCTGTTCTGTACTATAAGGAATAGTCATTGCCTATATTATACTGTGTACATGCCATGCAATAAATTCTGTATAATGTGCAATATATGTGCCAGACGTATACCTCACTGAACATGGCTGTTGCAGGTAAAGGAGTTTTACTCGCTCCAAAAACTGACTTGTAGACATGACTTATTGAAGAGACAATTTCAAGTTGATATAAAGTAAAAAAAGTTAGACTTTCATAGATTTCTGGATCAAGTTACATCATGTCTTTACTGTTAAAGAATATAATATAGATTATAGGCCAGGCATTGAAATTTTTATGGCCATTTTGCACACTCAGATGAACTTTGTACCTTGAAGCTTTCATCTTTGTGTCTTATGAGTCCTTTGACTGACTTTGTGGGTGAATGTCTGAAATAATGTTTGGAAATAACCATTTTATTGTCATTATTCAATTATTATGATTATCTTAAAGTTATCATGGTTTTCAATTCAATTCCAATTCTACATTTCCACTGTAATGGTTGCTATTAATGGTACTATAATTGTCAAGCAGTTTAAATCATAAAGAACAACTTGAATCCATGCACTTTCTAGTACTAGTATGTGTAACCTTAAAGAGAAACTTTTTTTCAGAAACAACTACACAGTCATAATGTTTCCTAAGAAAAAAAAGACTGCCAGTACAACCAACATGTCTAAGGCAGATTCTGCCAGTACAGGAAGTGCTTGCATCCCTGCAAAGTCCAGATAATAGAGGTAAGAATTTTTGCTCAATGAACTATCATGGGTGTAGACACTGGATGTTATTATAATTCTTTTAAATACCAATCATTAAATAATCTTTAAGAACACTATTTAGTGTTTGACCTGGATGCACAATACACAGTGCACATACAAAATTAATTGAATTAATAAAAGCATATTCAAGGTCATACTGAAGTTTCCCTTACAGTTTGTTGACACTCAAATGTGGAAATACCTTCAGAAAGATAATATAGTACCCTGGGAGCCAGCCAGGATCGGGCAGCTAAGACAGTTTATCTACCCTTCTCCCGTCTGGTGCCTCCTCTCTTGCTGTCAGGTCCCTCGCTCTCTATAGAGAGCAAGGGCCACTATTGGCCTGGCACTAATTACCTCTAATCCTAGCACAGCAGCATACTGGGCCTGATTGGGCATCACAATCCACATGTGAAAATTTCAAACCACAACTGCTGGGGAAATGACTGTGTTTACTTTGCAATTGTACAAATCATCACCAGTTTACAAATTTACAGCATCCAAAGTGTGGGAAATATTTTTGTGTAGGCCTGGCCCTTCTAAACAGAGGTGGGCTTGTTCCATGTTGACTTTAGTTGAAATCAACTGTAGCCAATAAGGTCTTGCACTGGGCAGGGTGGGGGATGACAATGGGCGTGGGGTCATTAATCACAGCACTGACCAGCCCCTCTTGGAACTCTGCATGGCAGGAGACACCAGACGGAAAGGGTAGCGATAACTCCTTCAGGCTTAAACTCCCCGGAGCACTAATGTGAGATCTGTCTGACTGCCTTGGGTCCCCGAACAAAACTCGCTAGCTACCCGGTCCTGTCTGGCTCCCAGGGTATAATATAGTAATTATAGCAAGTAAGATTTTGTTGTTAGGTTACATGATAAAATGTAAATATCCTTCCCATTCTTTGGTGTACTGTATACTGTGTAATGTTAGGCCACCTATTCCTAGTAATAAGATCCTTAAAAGAAAAAAAAAGTCATGTACATCAGATTGTGTACAATCTAATTTCTAGTTAGTATTCATGCACTGGTTATATATACACTTAGCTAGCATGTATGACCACTTTCAATCTCTTTCATATGTGTCGCCTTAATTCATACCCAGTCTGTATTTACGTTTAATATTCCAACCAGTCCCTATTTTATGGTATACAATTGTCCAGGGGCTACATGGTTTGATTAGAACACATCAAACTCACTTGCATGAGATGCTGGCGAAAATTCAAACGACTGCTCTCGGACCAAACTGGCAGACTTGTTTCTTTGCCTTTTTTGTTCTTTTTTTTTAGTAAGTATACAGAATAACCTGAGTGTGTTGTATTGTCTTGAGAGAGAGAGAGAGAGAGAGAGAGATACCTATATATATACAGGTACATGTAGATATAATTCAATTAGATATATAGAGATATCTACTAACATGTTGGTCACATACAATCATGTACATCATGTACAATGTCATGTACATTGTATATCCTGCACCCAAAAGACATTAAATATTTTCTAGTGCAACATCCCCTAGTGTAGGGCACTCCTGTATAAACTTAGATCTGTGCATACCTCAGGGTGCACATTTAAAGGGGGGGGGCCTAATCTTTTGGTCTTTATCAACTACTGTACAATGTAAGAAGCCATTTAAAGCACCACGTCAGAGGTTGCAACAAAACTTCCCATCAGATATGTGCAACCAAGGAGGTTGCACTGTGCGAAAGGGTGTGATTTCCGGACAAAGTCGGAGTTGACATATTTTTGGACATGCTAAATATTCGGACTGTGTCCGGGCACGATGTTCAATATTTCCCATATCTGGAAATATCATGAGTCAGGAATTGTCTTGTTATGTATCCGGACAAATATGACTTTCCTGCTTTTCAAGATACGCGCCATTGACGTTTCTTGCCTCCGAATACGTGATATGTTCTACATTCTTTACATATCCAAGGTCCATATATTTCGATAAGGAATACCCGGACAAATTAGGAGTTTGCACGAAGCATGATGTGCATTATTTCTGGGCCATTGTCAGATGACATTTTCAATTCATTATGCCTCAGAATATCATGAGTCATGAAATGTTTCAGCACATGCCCGGACGGATAGAATTTCCCGTTCTTCCGAATACGTGTCAGGGACGTTTCATGTTTTCGAATTCATACTATTTTCTTTTCTTTCCATTTACGAGACATATCCGCGACAGACATTCCATGGATTAGTTTTAGGACAGATTCGAAGTTAGCATATTCTGACCGTTACCGATAAAGGTATTCTATACGTGAATTGTGAATCGGTGATTGTTTTATTGCGCATCTGAACAAATAAGACTGCATTTTTTTGCCGAAATTTTCGCTCCTACCGAATTCATATTCCGTTCCATTTACGACAGATGTCCAAAACAGAAACATTCCAGAGATCAGTTTTCGGACAACTTAATGGTTAACAAATTACTTTTCTTGTCATACATGAATCTGAGATTGTTTTGTTGGGTATCTTAAAAAGGTTTCCTATCTTGTCAAATACACGTCATTAACGTTTTTGCTTCTGTATATGTGTTTTTATTCTACAACGAGTATGCCCGATGTCAATGTATGTTTACTCTTTAATTTTCTGGTTATTGAAGCTTAAGCTTCCATATACATGTGCAAATATACTGACATCGACATTTACAATCAAATGACACAGAAAGCAATCTTTGCGATGGTAACAATTATGAGTCAAGTATTAGTGTTTCTTTGCATATCCGGACAATATCTTGAACAAAGTTCAGTCAAAACACTCCACCCCAGCGGTGCAGTTTGGGATAGGTCCATATCCGGACAATATCATGAATAAAGTTCAGTCAAAACACTCCACCCCAGCGGTGCAGTTTGGGATAGGTCCATATCCGGACAATATCTTGAAAAAGTTCAGTCAAAACACTCCACCCCAGCGGTGCAGTTTGGGAATGGTCCATATCCGGACAATATCTTGAAAAAGTTCAGTCAAAACACTCCACACCAGCGGTGCAGTTTGGGATAGGTCCATATCCGGACAATATCATGACAAAACGTCACTCATGATATTGAATACCAGCGTTGCTGTGTGGGAATGGCCCATATCCGGACAATATCACGAGGCAACTTTACTCGTAAAGCGGTTATGCAAGCTGTGCAAAGTGCCGAGCAGACCAGTACGTTGGCATGTCAACGGTGCGCCTACTGGGGCAGTCGTTGCAGATAACAGCCTACACCGCGCCACAGCGTTTGCTGCTGTTTACAACTTTGAAACTGGTAAGTACATGATGCATTTATTCACAAAAATAATGCACAATGCCATGTATTTCCGTGAAACAGGCATGATGGATGACACTTACTTGCTTGGAACCATCTGGAGGAGTCCTTAGGTAACAAGACTATATTAGGAAGTCACATGACTTGACTAGACCAATAGTAGACCAGCTGGTGACAGCAGTTAGGTTTGAAACTAGATTTGAATCTCAGTTGCTGCTGCCGCTAACCGCTACCGGACCAAGAAGTGAGTAGTGTAGCTCTCTAGTACATAGATTGTATATACATAGCAGTTACCGTTCTTAGTTCCGTATATGTCTGTCAGCAATGTCTGTTATCCCTTCCTAGTGTTTTGTGTATTTAATAATTAGTAGTGTGATCTCTTTGTAAAGATTGTTGTATGATAGATCACTTCTCTTTCAGCTGGAACCCCCGCGTGTCATCCCCGGCTTGTTTACAAATTGCCCGTTCCATAGTTAGTTAAATTCTCATATTATCTTGTGCTGTATGTGCCGTAACGGCTGCTTCTAAACTTTCCTGTCCTGTTGTTTTGGCTGGCTAAATCTTTAATAGAACCAAGGAGAAACTGTAATCTCCTCACTAGGACCAATGTGATTGTGTGCATATAAAATTCCATTCGTTCTCTGGGGGTCCTTATCTGTGCCATCTGTGTGGCCCGCGCCCTGTGATGATAGCCGACTCCAGATTCCTGCCTTTGTCCCCGTCTTGTCCTGCTGTGATTTTTATGGCCGTGTTGTTTGAATAATTTTACATGTACCGTTCATGGGTTCGGGGCAGTTACTAGCCGTTTTTTTTCCATTCCAGCCGCTGAGCCTCTGTTTCCCAATCGCCTGTCCTGCCATGCCGACGACCGAGGCCTACCTCCTGGTAACACTTACGACAGTCTGTGCCTGGTGCCGTTGTATCCTGCCAGAACTGTTTCTACTCTGAAGACGGACGGTGCCTGGACTATGCAATGGAGCGGACTGTCCTCGAGACGTGTCGTCGATATTGCGGGGTCTTGCCAGAGCATCTTCCGTCGCCAATGATCGTCCACTGCCACAAAGACGCAGAAGAGGGCGCCCCGGACGATGATTCCACAGTCAACACGATACGGACTTAGTATAGAGGACTTGAAAATGGACTCAGTCGTACTGATTTCGTAATGACATTTTTATCCTACGAATATTGATTGTATGGTATATAACGTTAGACTTGTGTCGGATACTGTACATTTGATATTGTACATTTAAACTGATCAGTTTTGTTATGATGTTATTGACTTGGGCTTGATATTATTGGATCTGACAGTGAACTGTTTAACTTTGGCTTCATTCGAGCTTCACTTTTTGTGAAGACCAATGAGGTTGTAGTGAGCTAAAACTTCCTTGGTAAGACTAAGAGACAAATGCATATTGATTTGCCCCTTGACGTTAACATGATCTGTTCCTCCGCATAATGTAGTTGTTGTGATACTTCTGTCATCTGATTTATACAGGAAAGTCTTTGAAAAGCTTTCACAAAATGTAGCCTTACCGAGTTAGCATTTTCGGGGTTAAAACGGACAGGAAACGTTAAATATTAGGTATTTAGAATGATCGTAAAGTTACTGGATATTCTGAAATAATGTGTTGTATTGTTCCTATGATGTTTCAGTATATCTTAAGTTTATGCAACCTTTCCGGGGCGTAATAGCCCCGAACGCGCTCAGAAAATATGAAATATTCGGAACGTGTTTTGTCTCCAAAGAGTCCTAGAACGTTCCATTTCTTGAAATCCGGATATGCGACATGATTATATGGTCCCATTCTTGACTCCTGAAATTATCCGGATTAATACGAAATATTCGGAACGTGATTTGTATCCAAAGAGTTCGAACACGTTCCATTACTGGAAATCCGGATATGAGACGTAATTATTTGGTCCCGTTCCGGACTTCTGAAATTATCCGGATATATACGAAATATTCGGAACGTGGTTTGTCTCCAAAGAGTCCGAAAACGTTTCATTACTGGAAATCCGGATATGAGGCAGGAATTAAATGGTCCCGTTCCGGACTCCTGAAATTTTCCGAAAACGCAGGGGAGTCATGTCAGATTTCGTCCGGATATTGTCCGGATATATCCAGAAACGGTCCCGATCCGGATGTATACAAACATAGAAACGTCCGGAAATGACACCCTTTCGCACAGTGTTGTATAATTTTTTATCACACAGCTAAGACATTAATTACAGTAAGTGTTGCTTAACATGTGTCGATGGTTACTTCTTACATTAAGTAAAGTTAACAGACTAATGCCCACACAGTCTGTTAACTTTACTTAATGTAAGAAGTGGTTATCGACACATGTTAAGCAACACTTACTGTAATTAATCAATTAGTCATTTTATTTGTTAGAATGAAAGTATCTATTTCATAGCATTTCCTCATTTGTTGTGTAAATCCTACAACTGTTACAGTTACTGTAAATGCAGAAATGTTTGCAGTGGTTTTATGTTCGCGGTTTTTGCGGTGGCCATGGCAATAAGAGACTAAACATTGTACATGTAACTAGTCTGTACCAGTCAAATGTTTTCACTATAATGTTTTTCTTCAACAGTTCTAAGTCCTCAGATGCAACAAGCTGGAGCAGATCAAGGAATACCAGGTAACTTTCTAGATTTATTATTAGCATTTCTGTTATTCAGTTTATAATAATAATAATTACAGACTTAGGACATGGCATTGCACACAAGAGAGTTTAGAAAATATCATTGCAACTCCTGCCACACCAATTCGTGTTTCTTCAATTTAAAAACATTATGCTTATGCTTGTTTATTTGGGCTGTGTCCCAATGAAAGCATTTGCTTGAGATGTGTTCTGGATATTCAGGATGTGCTTTGAAACATGTTGTGGATAGAAGCACATCCTGGATACAAAGACAGTTCCCTGGTACACTAAATCTGATGTTTTCTATGACGTAAAAAAAACATGACCCACATAAATGTCATACCTCAGGTAATCATTTGACAAACTCGAAGGAATGAGGCCTCCAGACTCCAAACTAGTAATATGCCTATTAAATTAATGAGGAAACAGTTTAAAGGTGATTGGGAACAGTCATTAAAAAAGAATGAGACAAAGAAGACATTTGAATAGATTGAAGAAATGCACCATTAGTGCCTTGTTGGCTGTTACACTTTACTGTTTTGTCAGTGAGCTTGTAAATTGCCAAGAGGCACATTTTACTTCTATAAGTACAGACATTACAAACAATTTGTTATAGCTACCAGAAGCATACTTGACAAGTTTCTTCTATACCTTATTTAAACAGTGCCAGGGTCAAGGAACAAATAATCAGCAAAAGTTGGTCACCAATTCTGCCCAAAACGGTCCATCTGTTCCTCCACATGTACAATCTCAATTTGTGATGCATGGCAAGAACCTGATAAATATAACTTAGAACTTAGTAAATATTATCATAAGAGTTATGAGTAAACCATAAGTAATTTAGTTACTGTAACAACTAAAATTGAATATCTACCTGATAATCTACATGTGTTTGTATTCTGATAATAAAACAGTGTGATAATGAATTTGACTGACACTTGTTCATATCTTACAGAAGTCCCAAAGGCTCCAGAAGGATTTGAAGTTGCAAAGACAACAACTAACTTCATAGAGTTGTCACTTCCAACAAGCTCTATGGCTACCGCCTGAGATGTTCAATTGCATTTCAAAACATGTGGAGAGCAACACATACCCGCAAACCTGTTTTATTCCCTAAAACCACTAGCTTCAAAGTAGGCAAAGTAGAACCATATACGGCATATGATTTTTGTTTGGAATCGGCAGCACTTGATGACAGCTCTGATATTCTGTACAGTGAAATTGGATCCAAACTGCGAAATGTTGTAGCAAAAGGGAAAGGTTAGTACAATTCATAATGTTAAGGACACAGTTTTTACTAAGGCCTTGTCATTTATTTTCTGGGTTCTTGCAAGGATATTTTAACACAAATATTTAGCAAGAGCCCAATGTAAAAATGAAGGCAGAGGAGAACTTTCATTTGACTCCCTGAGACTGTTTTTATCTTCCACTGCTTTTTGAAAGGCTTAAAGGATTTTGAAGCCAGTACCAGTCAAATAACTATCATAAGCACAAGAAAGCCAGTATTTGTTAGTCACAATTCTATGATGATTATCACAAGAAGCATAACTGCCATAATGTTGTGAAAATCATTACTAGTAGACAAGTTTAGAATCTAATTCAAAATGTTACTTATTATTCATCACCAGGTCAGCCATTCCCACCAAGAGACGTTAAAGTGAAAGACGTCAAAGAAGAGTCTGTATCCCTGACTTGGCTGGAGCCTGAGCCTGATGATGATGATGAAGATGATGAAAATCCAGTCTCCTATGAATATATCATTGAGATGTGCCGCTATACAGACGGCAACATCCTGAATACATGGGAGGAATGCAGTGAAAGAACAACAGAACTTAGTTGTAAATTAAAAGTAAAAGTTCAGCACGATGGAAAGTACCGCTTTCGTGTGTCAGCACGTGACAAGGACAGGAACATCACCAGCCTTCCAGAGGAAATGGGTAAGAAATCATGGTTTCATTTGAGGTTTAGATCAAATTACACTGCACAATTCCTGACAGATAGTTACATGTACACTATTACTGTATGCTATGCCATGAAAGCAATTTCAGATTCATTTTTCTCGAATGACAGATTGATATGCCTCATATTCATCTTGTTGTGACGTCTATTTTGCAGGTGACCCAGAGATACATATTCGTATCAAACAAATGAATACAGAAATAGGATGGCTTGAACGATTATTGAGAATATGGAATATCTTTGGTACAACACCTGAAAGTCAGCAGCCTGGAAGTATTGTCTTTGTCATCTCGTGTCAACACATGAGTGGTCTGCGTGAACTGTGGATGAACTACAACCTGGGGAAACTGGAGAAGTTCTTCGAAGATCTGTTTGCCATTGAAGACAACCCTGCTTCCGACACAGAACTTGACATACAAATTGACCCTGAGAATTTCTATGCCTGCCGTCAGCATCTCCTGTTGACTCATCCTAACAGTAAAGGATTCCGGGTGGTGAAAGTTGGGGATAATTCCTCCAGAGGTTAAAGACTGTCTCATTGTTCTACAAATGAGCATTTAGTACATTTTGATTGTTATCAAGCTTGCATTCCTTTTTTCACAAATTATAATTAACATTGTCAACTTACGTTTAACACATTTTTAACAGTACTTCATATTCAGAATTAGATTGTTTTCCTGTTTCACCTCAAAACCAAAATATTACACACAACTAGAAACCTATAAATGATGTAAAAAAATCAATAAAACCAGAATGATAAACAATGTATTCATAGCTTTCTTCCATGATTGTCATATCATGTTGTATAACCTTCTTGATTAGGAACAGAGCTGGGACTAAGTGAGGATTATCCAGTCTACTGCAGGCCAGTGCTACAAAGAACAGCCTTCTCAGAGCTGGATTTCTTGGACCTTGCAATAACCACTAATAAGCAACCAACAGGTCAGTGACATACATGTAAATGTACTTTATTAGCATAGTTTGTGTAAAAGAGACATCAATTTAATCAAAATGAGCAAGCCCATTACAGTCTAACATGTATTAGCCTACATTGAATGCCACTCAAACAGCCTAGGGCTCTTATTTCTATGGAGGCCAATCAGTGCTATGCTTCCTATTAATAGTATCATTGAATCAGGTTCCAATATACAAAGTGCTTTAAAGGTATTAAGATCCAGTAAAAAGCCAAAATTGCCCTTATGTGCAAGTTGATCATTATATTGTACATGGTATAGGTATACAACATAGATGATGTTGCTCTTCAGATGATACCTCCAAAGATTTGGGCCCTTCAGCGACTAGTATTGGCACTGCTGTCACTGTGGAACTTCCTGTTTTAATATCTCATATTTTAGACATGCTGCGGTCATGCATGATTTTAGAGTGGTTTGAAAGATCATAGCTCTTGGGAGGGATCTCAGTCTTAAAGGTTTGAGTGTCATTACCTTGCATTTTTTAAACTACAGGCCTCAATTGTTTACTTTAATACAGTAACTCAAGAAGGGTTAACATTGAATTGTCATAATTTTGGTATGCAGATCACTAGAATGATGATTTACATATAATTTAGAAGCTAATAATGCAAGTCACTAATACTTTGCATAAGAGGAAAGTGTGAAATTTGCTACATTTTATAATAGAACCCTCAAACTTGTTACGCGTAACTAACCTGTTTGAGAAAGTAAGTAAAGGCACGCGTCGATCTCGCAGGACCATGAGCAGTTTGAGAAAGAGTCTGATAAATATTGACAGATGTCAAGTATGACAATGGACTGGCCAAAGTTGCATGATTAATGAGAAAATACATTTTCTATTTTTAAAACTTATGTCAGTTGGAAGTCAAGTAAACGCACTGAAGACAGTATCAGACATAAATGATGCTTTATCATTTAACAATTGATTCATGATGAAATGCTACAGCATTCTTTGCTCATATAAGGTGACCTCGTAGTTTTAACAACTTGATATACTTGGATACAGAGAAAATCAACTCATATATATATATATACATTGTAATCTATGCAGATATATCAAATGCAAACCTTTTTTGCATATTAAGCAATGAGAAACATCACTCAAAAATGTTTAACATTATTTGCCAACAGCATTGAGGCCGTTGAACTCTAGTTCATGATATACCAGAACTAGAGTTCCATGTACCCATGCATAACAAATGCCAAAGGTGGTAACCTTTGTTATGTATCACAATCATTTTTCTATCCAAATAATAAGTTAATAACAAAAGTTGTTGTAAGTATGAATTTCCTCAATATCAAATAATGTACTAAATGATTATTCATGTCTAATGTTGTTCACCCATTCTAAACTTCTGGTATTGCTGCAAATTCCTGACAGTTGCCATTATGGAATTTCCATAATAATAATTGGTTCTGTTTACCTCCATGAAATGTCATGGAGGTTATATTTTACCCTGTGTTTGTGTATGTGTGTGTGTGTGTGTGTGTAAACAAAATAACTCAAGAACGGTAGGGTGGATTGATTTCATACTTGGTGTGTTGGTAGTGTGTGATGAAAGCTGGAAATGATTAGATTTTGGGCCCCCTAAGCGACTCCCCTTGGTACTGCAGCGCAACTTCCGGTTTTGCTATCTCGGTGTTCTGAACATGCTATGGTCACGATTTTTTAATATTAGATAGCTCTTGTGCTCAGGAAGAAATGACATAAGTTTGGGCCCCCTAGCGTCTAGTTTTGGGATAGCAGGGGCATTTTTGTCAAAAACTTCTGAAGAGGATAACTCAAGAAGGGAACAACGGATTTTCATGATTTTTGGTTTGTAGGTACCTTAGACAATGTTGTACAAGGTAAGATACTAATTATGCAAAATAGGAATTCATTTGCATAATTAATGAGAATATATTCTATCATAGCAGTTTTTTCTATGTATCTCTTGTCCTGGACATGATATGGCCTTGACATTTGCCTGGTAGATAGCTTGCAGTGTAATGACAAAGTGGGGTAGGTTTCAGCCCCCTAACATTTAATTTTGGAACTGCAGGGGCATTTTTGTCAAGACATTCCAAAGAGGATAACTGCAGAAAGGATTGACGAATTGGCATCATTTTAGGCATGCAGGTAGCTTGGGCAAAGATGTTTAGAATGATATGCATGTTATGCAAATGAAGCCGTAATTTGCATGATTAATGAGGGAATTGTATAATTCCATTGTTTGCAATAACTGGACTTCAATAAATGTAACACTTGTTAATTATGATAGGTGGAATATAAGCAGAAACCAAATATGGTAATGAGGAACTAATTTGCATAATTTATGTAAAAATTGCAAAACTGCCCATTGACTAATGATTTAATAATTTTGACATGTGTTTGTTAGCCAATGATGAGTAACACCATGCATAAATTATGTTAATGTGTTAGTCAATTGCATGAAATTCACAAAAGCTCTAAACATTCATGGAGGTATGAGGTCGCCGAACTCTAGTTAATTGATATTTCCATCTTCCTCAGTTTATGAACTCCAATAAACTGTTTCACAGCTTCATATCACTCATTAGTTTGAGATCCCTGTCATGGAATACAGAGGATTTATGAATCTTTATTATAGTATGCAGATTACATAGTTTGCTTATTTGCGGGATTAGAGTTTGATATGTAAACCTTTAGCTATCTAATAGTATGTAACAAATATCATGACGATTTGCCTCCCCCTTCTTGAGTTATTCTTTCAAACTTTACCCCAAGCCTGTTAAAAAAGTTGATGAATTGTGACACCACATGCTGTCCCAAAGCTATCTACCCTACTCAAAATCATTACGGTACCATAGTATATCCAAAACATGAGATCAAACCACAAGTTTTTACAATGTATTGAATTTCAACCACGAATTTATCAACTGCTTGTATAATATACTTCATGCATTTAGTTTTCTTCATCATATCAAAGGTATAGGGAAGAGATTACCTCGGACAAGGGAGAAGTTACCTGGAGCAACAGGGAGGTCACCTGGGACAACAGAGAAGTCACCTGGGACAACAGAGAAGTCACCTGGGACAACAGAGAAGTCACCTGGGACAACAGAGAAGTCATCTGGGACAACAGAGAAGTCACCTGGGACAACAGAGAAGTCACCTGGGACAACAGAGAAGTCACCTGGGACAACAGAGAAGTCATCTGGGACAACAGAGAAGTCACCTGGGACAGACCAGGAAACACTTATTATGTACCAGTTACAGTCTGAAAGGCAGACCATACAGCATCTCCAGAGAGAAGTCAGACAGCAGACAGAGGAGAAGGAGAAAGTAGAGAAAGTTCTCCTGGACAAGGAAAAGGAAATTGAGGGCATGGAAGAGACCATTGATGAACAAAAAGCAGAAAACAGAAAACTGACTAACAAACTGGCAGGTTTGGAGGCAGAACACAAACTAGCTCAGCACCAGGAAGATCAGCAGAAAGCTATGGTGAGAAGTTTAGAGAGGGAAGTCAGCAGGCTCACACAGGAGAATGAGTCAGCACAGAAAGTTCTCTTGGAACACAACAAGAAAACAGAGGAAGTAACAGTGGCCAATAGAGATCTGACAACTGAAAAGACAAAAGTGGCAGACAGACTGACAGGTTTGGAGGTTAAATATGAGATAGCTAGGCATCAGATAGATGAAAAGGAAGACATGGTGAGAAGTCTCCAGAAGGAAGTCACCCGACTCACACGGGAGCAGGAGACAGCACAGAAAGTAATTATGGACAACAAGAAGACAATTGAGGACTTAACAGGAGTCAATAAGGGCATGGCAGAAACCATTGAAGACAAACAGCTTACTGAAAAGACAAAACTCACAGACAGACTGGCAGGTTTGGATGCAGAACATGAGAGAGCTCAGCACCAAGTAGAATTGCAGGAAGACATGGTGAGAAGTCTCCAGATGGAAGTCAACCGGCTCACAAAGGAGAAAGAGACAGCACAGAAAGTTCTCACGGACAAAGAGAATGAAATTGTTGACTTAGCAAGAGCCAATAAGGGCATGGAAGAGACCATTGATAAACTGTTCGCTGAAAACACAAAACTGACCAACAAACTGGCAATGATGGAACAAGAAGAAAAGTTGAAGGTTGACAAGGAGGAAGCCACTGGTTTTTCACAGAAGGAGACAGAACGAAAACAGGGGAAGGCAACTGAGGACTCAATGGGAGCCAATAAGGGCATTGAAGAGACCATTGAAGAACAGCTTGCTGAAAAGACAAAAGTGGCAGACAGACTGGCACGTGTGGAGGCCAAACATGAGATAGCTCAGCGCCAAGCAGAGTGGCAGAAAGACATGGTGAGAAGTCTCCAGAGGGAAGTCTCGCGGCTCAAGAAGGAGATAGAGACAGCACAGAAAATTCTCCTGGACAACAAGAAGGAAATTGAGGACTTAACAGGAGCCAATAAGGGCATGGAAGACACCATTGATGAACTACTAGGTGAAAAGACAAAATTGACTAACAGAATGGCAAGTTTGGATGCAGAACATGAGAGAGCTAAGCACCAAATAGATCTGCAGAAAGACATGGTGAGAAGTCTCCAGATGCAGAGCGAGGTTACCCAGCTCACAGAGAATCTGGACATTTCAGGTAAATGTGAAAGGTCTCAGTACTTTGTTTTTATCTATTTCTAGACCAGTCATTCATCTCAACTGGTATTCAGATTCAAGGCTATTACAATCTAATTTGTAAATTATTGGGGGCTTTGTTACTTTATTTTCTTCTTTCAATTATTTGGAAATAAAGATTACATGAAGCACTCAAGATATGAACAAACCGCACAAAAGTGATACCACAATTGAAGACAGAAATTTAACATTTCTGCAGATTCCAAATTGCTTTAGTCTTTTTCGGCATTTAAATTGACCAGACAGGAGCTTTGACAGTTTGGAAATATTTTTAATACTATTTCAACTTTCTAAATATTTCCTTTGTAAAATGTGTAAAACTTAAGATTCTGAAATATTCATGATGTGGAATAGGATACTTGAAATTCTTACTAATACCTGTAGTTTGCAAATAATAGCAACAGCATTATACCATTATTAACCATTTTCTACCAATTTTGTTACATTTTTAAATGGGTCAGTGGGCTGGAAAGAAAGCAATTCATACATTCTTGCAGAGCACTGTTAGGTGTCATGTATCAATGGCCCACCACAAAGGACCCACTAGTGCCCAGCAATGAAATCAATATATTACTGAGGCAGACAATAGGGCTCACTTTTATGAGAGCAATAAACTAATTCTACCATTTGGAAAAAACCCTTGTTTTAGGAACCTTAGGTCAATTTATTTACTTCATTTTAATTTAAATTAAGAACATTATAATAATTTTTTTGGTGTATATTAATTGAGGCAGTAGTGCCAAATATCCAAACTTGCATAACTTGTTGAGAATGCACTGTAATAAGCATTTTCATAAATTGTTAGTTACATGACTTTGTGGCATAACAAATCCTACTACTCAATAATATACATGTAATAAGTTATATTGAAAGATGTATTGTGCATCTCTGCCACTTCATCCATTACCTACATTTGTACACCTCAAGGTGGTCTGCATTGGGAATAAAATCAACGAGGTTTACTTTCACTAACGATTCACATGACAACTTGTATTGTGCCTCTACACCACATGGGTTTGCAATTGATGGTTTCATTATTAATGATAAACTTTTGTATCAATATACTCTATTGACTGATATCTTGGTGTGTTATTATACCATAGATTTGCTACATCAAAATTCTAAATACAGTATTCTAAATGTTTCTCTGTCTTCTCTATCACAGAAAATAAGGATTCGCTTAGTCCTTTACTTGTAGCGACATTCCGGAACGAAATCAGCCGATACTATGCACTACAGGTATGCAAGCAGCAGCCTGTGGCATACGATGAAGAGTTCATCTTGGATGTAGACGATACATTTACTACGATGGATATCCTACAGTACAATGTGCGTCGCCAAGCTTTTGACCGACAACCATTAGAATCCATTGCAGATATTTTCAATCCAGGTCCCAACCGTGCATTGGCAAGTCCTGTAAGAATCCTGATATGGGGGGTTCCCGGAATTGGAAAGACCACCCTTATTGCCAAGATATTGACTCATTGGAACAAACAGGATGTAGGAGTCCTAAAGCGGTATGACCTTGTTTTTGCCATTGCTTTGAGGAAGGTTGAGAGGACACAGTCTATTGTGGACTGCATCTTTGACCAGCTACCTGTAAGTGACGTGCACATGAAAGAAGTCCTGGAAGACTATCTTCGCAGAAGCAGCAGAGTCTTAATCATTTTGGATGGATATGATGAACTTGGGTGGCAACCAGATGAAGATCACGACATCATGAAGCTCCTGACAGGCAGACTGTTTCCCCACGCCTCCGTCCTTGTTACTACAAGAAAAACATGCACCTCTGATATCATTGAAAAGATGAAACCAGACACCCGAGTCGAGATCTTGGGCTTCAGTCCTGACAACGCCAAGAGCTTCATCATGAAGTATTTTGGAAGACAGCCATCTGAAGGAGAAGCACTGCTTAAGAAGATTGGCCCAACCCTCCTGAGTACAGGAATCTTCTCAGTACCCATGCTTCTCCTCCAAGTCTGCTTGCTTTGGGAAGATGACCAAGATGTGATACTCAGTGACAAAATTTGTCTTCTCTACAACCAGGTGGTGACGTGTCTTGTGCGACGTTATGGTGCAAAGGACAAGAACCCTGTACGTGTAGAAGACATGCACGCACTTATGCATGCCCTGGAAAAACTGGCCTTTGAATGCTTGTTGAAGGAAAATGGAGTAACTGTGTTTAACCAGGAAGACGTGAAAAGGTACTGTGGAGAACAATTCATGATTCTGGTACAGCTAGGCTTGTTGAGAGAACAGAAAAACCCATCCAGGACAAATCCTGTTGCCCAGTACTCATTTTCCCACAAGACCATGCAAGAGTACTTTGCTGCACAGTACCTATCAGAGAGATTGACAATAGAAGAGGCCACTAAGCATGAAATTTTGCGACAGTATTGCCCAACTGCCAGGAAGGTACAGACACTCGGTGAACTTCTCATATTGACATGTGGAAGATTGGGAAGGAAGGCAAAATTTATCCTGGACCATCTGAGAGATATCCACAATACGCCTGATGTACAACTTGTGGAAGAAGAGTTCTACAACTTCTTTGTAACTGGAAAGTCCAAGAAAGACTGGAACAAGGACATCAAGTTGGAGGACTTTGCAAGTGCAGAAGACCTGACACATCAGTTCATAGGCCAGTGGAATGACTACCCTCCTGTGCTGCTGACATATCAGAGCTACATGGAGTTGTATCTCCTCTGCTGTCATGAGAGCGGCCTCACTGCTCAGTTTGCCGAGCAGGTGTTTCTGAGAGACACCATCCAGTTCTCTGGTGCCAGACCAAGGGTGTACAGCGTGCTGTCTCACATGATAGCTGAAGCTAGTGAGAAGATTAAGGGGATAGAGCACCTACGTCTGGTCAACATGCAGAACTACTTCCTTGGTTCGACTCTCGAGGAGCTGCACAAGTTGTCAGGTCTGAAAGAGTTGAATCTGCGTCAGTCAAGGCTTGGTAGGCACCTTCCAACCTGCACCATCCCCAGGAGGCTGGAGCTACGGTTCAAGTACAGACGAATCATGAAGACATCAGAAGATGACTTGGCTAAGGCACCTGCTCTCCTAGCCAGACAGCTACCCCACTTAAGATCACTGAAGAAGCTGGTCATTGCTTGGAATGACCTTGGTCCTGAAGACATGAAACAACTCCTTCCAGCCATAAAGGAACTGACGAACCTAGAACAATTGTTCCTGTCAGGAAACGACCTTGGTGGCCTGGGAAAGAACGTGACTGACCTTGTGGCCTTCCTTCCCAAGTTGAAAGTCTTCGAGGTCTACTTCTGCCAGCTCACCTTTACAGAGATCCAGATGATAGGTATGTTTCTTACTGAATGTTGCTGTAGCTATTATAATAGTAAACTAGGCCTGTAAAACCAGCCTGTGGAGTATGTAATATTACTGTAAGTTATTCAGAGTACAAACTTCAATGAAATGTTGGTTTGCATTTTTCAGTTATGAGTAAACATAGCTGATATTCTATGATTGACAAATTATACTAAGCTTGAACATTTAGGACCATGTATGTTCATGATATTTTCAATTCTCTTTCTTTTTAGTATGTTTTAATGATGCCTCTGTGACTAAACTGTTCTTCCAAATTTGTGTACTTGAACCTTTTCATTCTTTTCCTAGCATCCAGTCTGACTGAGAACTGCCCAGACCTGGAGCTGTTTGACTTCCAGCTGAACCCCATCCAGCCTGGTGAGTCCATCTGGGTTGGGGAGAGAGAGATGGACACAGTAAAAGCAACACTCAGTGACAAGGTGTTTGTGCCATTATATGGGAGTATAAAATTACCTCCAGCTTTTTAGAGATGAACAAGTCACCCTGAAAGGCTTACTGGGAGGACTTTATGAATTGAACCAGAACTTTGTAGAATGAAGAATTAGATTATACTGTCATTATAATCTTCAGTAACTCTTGTGCAAACCCTGGGAAGATTAACATCATGACTGTGTAAGTGACTGTAAATCTGTATTAACTTAACAAACTGTATGATAGTTCCATGCTACATGTAATTATACGTTAGTCAGAGTGTCTAATGGCTTCAAGTTTATAAAACAAAAAAATTATATTATCTAAACTAACTGTACGGGCAGTTAGCCATTTCACTTACTCGAGAACATCCTTCTTTGTTACATGTACATGTTCATTGTGTATGCTACATGTAACATTAAATTTAAGTATTTCCCTTCAAATCACTTGTAAGGTACCTAACAGAGAAAGTTTAGAGAAAGAACTGAGATGTTGACAGGTTGATTAAGCAGATTGAGTATACTGCATTAAGGTAACTGCCAAGCAGCTGAGTAACTGAGTGCAGCTACATGTATGGCAAAATGCAGAGCAGGGAGCAAGGCAGCCTATAGAGGATAGATGACAAATAGGGAGATTTTATGATTACAACATGTATTAAGAACTGTCTCATTTTTTACATCGATTCATCCACAGCAAAGATGAGCCTAACCCATCAGAAAGGAAATTTTGTTGTTCAGCAAAATTGTGGCTTTTTTTTTACAACACTTTTACTGGTAACAGTAAGAATGCTACATACACTCCATAGCATACAATGTATATCTGATAGTTATCATGAAAAGCGTACATGTAGATCAAGTGTTAAAAGTTTGAAAGCGAACTACACAATCCATACACTTTCAGTTTGGCAAAAAATGGTAAAAGCAGTTTGGATTTTAAGATATTTGATTATTGAGATTTTATACTAAGCAAGTATCAAATACATTTTGTACATGTATTTTGTTGCTCAAAGCAAAGATAACCTTTCATTATGCTGTCAGTTTGTTACTGATATCCATTCTGTTTTTCCTGATATTTTCATATTCAGGATATTAGGTACTATTGCTAGGTTTAAAACAGGAACTACATATTTAGGTGTACAAGTCAAGAAAATTACATTGTAACCAAGGAAGTTTGCGTACAACGGCTGTCTGTACTTATATTGTAAAATTCTGCAAAGTACCATTTTCCACCTGTGCAATGTCTTACAGGATGCTTTTAATTTAAAAAGTATTTTTCACTCAAATGTGCAATCAGTCTATCTTTCAGGAACGTAAAATTATTTTTGAGTTGTTTTTTTAACCTATTACATGTATCATGTATTCCATTTTGTAACACTACATTGTGCCAATTTTTACATTGTGCCAATTTTTACATTTGTGCCAATTTTTACATTGTACCACTTTTCCCTAAAAATTTTCCAAAGGCCTTGAATAAAATACATGAAACATGATTTATCTTGATTTTGTTAGTGTTTGACTGACTGATTACTGATGGCAAGCTTAAAATACATTTTATGGATAATATTGAGATCATTTCAATGTAGAATGCCAAATAATGCAACTACAAGATACGAAAAGCTCTTTACTTTGTATATCAAGCAGGAGGTACTTGTAAAGGACGACTCTGGACAAAATCAATATCGTCATCATGATAGTTGAAATAAAGGGTCACTACTGCAATTTATTAATCTATTTTAATGAAGTTTGACCAGAACTTTTTAAAATAAAGAATTATTTTATGTCATTATATCAGATACTGGTCTTGCAAACTCAGGAAAATCAGTATCATGTGCAACTGATGGATTAAGTACATTCAGTCATTGCAAGCATCAAAGATGCTTAAAATCTATACATTACAATAATCATCATAATTACAAAACAAATTCCAGATGCATACAATGTTGTCTTGTTTTCAGTATTTTTTATAGCCCATTACTCTAGCTGTGCTCAGAAGTTTTTAAGCAGCTGCTTTAAGGTTAATCTACATCATTTCATGTAATAGAGTTACTCTACATGTAAACTTGGGAAGACAATGCAGCATAACATTATGTAACAACAATGGTCATTCACTTTGTTATCAAATTCAGTCTGCCATTGAATTGATTTGATACCAAAACAGTTTGACCCTTAGCAAATCATGATTTTGATAAAGATGCACAAGTCATGCACAGCAATGAGCAGTGACAGTTATAAAGGCATCATCTCCACATTTCATAGTTGGCCTAAGTAAAAAGCAACTGTTACAGTTACTGTAACTCATATTTAACAGTTACAGTGCACTTTGAGCAGAATAAAACAGTGAAATGTTTAAGTAATCTAATTTACCATTACATTAAAAAAATGTACTGTGTTTCTATTTGATAGCTTTTTTAACAATGCCTATGACACATTGGAAATTATATATAAAATTATATATAACTGCATAGTTTCTATGCAAAATAAAACTTTTAATTGCATCCTAGCTGTAAAATTTCACTTTTGAAGTACCCTTTGATGCTATACCCATGCAGCACTACAAAATCTTTTAAAAATAGCTCAATGTAACATTTTTCATGATTGTGTTAGGAATGTTCAATATCCTTTGGAATCTTTAAGAAAGTTCACATGGACTAGCCAAGTATCACAATTCAAAGCTATTCATAAACTTTGATCTTTTGCTGTATGGGTTCCTTGCAGAGAGGACAACCCGTTAACTGTAACAGACATGTTTCACAGCTGTTGTAGTGTCCACAGGGCTGGATCAGATGGGACCTTCTCTTGGTGTGACACACAGAGCACACGTAACGTTGGTTCTGTACAGGTCGGGAAGAGAAATAAACTGTTAACTGTAACAGACATGTCTCACAGCTGTTATAGTGTCCACAGGGCTGGATCAGATGGGACCTTCTCTTGGTGTGACACACAGAGCACACGTAACGTTGGTTCTGTGTGGGGTATGAAGAGAAATACAACTGTTAACTGTAACAGACATGTCTCACAGCTGTTATAGTGTCCACGGGGCTGGATCAGGTGGGACCTTCTCGTGGTGTGACACACAGAGCACACGTAACGTTGGTTCTGTGAAAACCAACAAACTGTCAACACAAATATGACCTAATTGAGTACAACAGCTTTGAAATTGCATGTCAATGGTGCTGTTGTAGTGTGATTTAGGCATTGTGAAGTAACACATATGAAAAGCAAGGTTAAACACTTACATGCATTTCCTCCATCATTTCTGTGCACATGTTTGTGATGGTCTGACACTTCTGTTTAGCATTCTTGTCCCGGAGATCTGACTGTTGTCTTTCCACATACTGTGTGATCAGGGCACACCTGTAGGTAAAACAGGCCAACATCTGTTAGAAGTGAAAACCGAGAAATAACATGCATCTACAATGATTTACGTGTAGAAAAAAAATCAATCATAAATAGTTTTTTTCATATACAATGAATTATTTGACAATGTCCTTGCTACCTCCCACCCTCAGTCTTTGACAGATTCTTTTCAGATGAATATGTTAAAAGAGAAAAAAACAATGAATAGCAGCAGCCATGGATTCTCAATCACTTTGAAAGTCCTGTACATGTACATGTACATGTATGCAGATCAAGGGTGTGCCACAGTCATGGCAAACACATAATGTGCATGATTAAGCCTACAGAAAGTGTGATGAAGTTAGACTACCTTTTCTGCAGCTCCCCTCTGTAGTGTTGCACCTCCTCTACCAGTAAATGGTGTTCACTGACCAGGGTGTGGGGGAAGTTCTCATTTTCCCTCTCCAATTTGTCCAGTCTGGCCTCCCTGTCATGAAGGGTCTGACTGTACGTGACCGCTTCTTCTTCCAGCCTCCGAACATGGCGGTCTTTCTTATCAAACTCAGCCTACAGAGGTTTAAGACAAGTCATTCTTCTGATATCAAAAAAACTTCGTCATAGTTATCAAAATGTCCTACTGAAGTTTGTCATGGCAAATCTCACAAACAGAAGGTATTTTTGAGAAAAACACTGTATAAAATCAAAATACATGACTTGTACAGTATAGGAGGGGATGTCCCTGTAGCTCAACTGGTAGCAGCCCCACAGTCGAGCTACTAGAGGTGCCTTAAGCACATCATAAGGGAAAGTGATAGCAACTCCTCCCTGTAAAAATATACCCAACTACAGAAACAGCAAGGAAAGGTGCTGCCCTATGTGCCCAAAGGCACTGCAACGGTCTGATCATGACATTCAATATGTCCATCTGTCTCGGAAGACATGATGGTATGCAGACAGGATGGGTTTTAGGCGACCCGTCCCAGTGCCTGTCCTGCACTTTGGGTTTTTTTAAGGTGAAGGAGGGGTGTGCACTTCCATATCCACACTCTCGTCCACTGACACACTAAGTCCTACAGGGGCAACTGTATGCAACGTGTAAGACGGCCCCAGCAGATGCAGGTTTGTTGTTTGAAGTTTCCGTCTCCTAGGATGAATTCTGACCAAGGATGCAAGGGGTTCCTCCTACCCCTGACGCATGTGTCATGGCGGGTGCGTCATGCCTGAACATGCCCCTATGGCCTGCCACTGCCACAAAGGCCTGTCACTGCCACTAGCTGCAGTTAGGTACTCATCCACACCTGAGTTAAGTGAGGAAAGTCCTGTAAAGTGCCTTTCCCAAGGGCACAAGATCGGTGACACGGCAGCCGGATTCGAACTCAGGACCTCTTGGGCCTGAGACTAACGAACTGCTGATTGCGTCATGCGATCTCACATTCAATATAGAAGTTCAATATACATGTACATGATTGCACAATGATTTCATGGTAATATTAACGCGATAGCTTACCTCAAACAGTGCCTTGAGTTTCTTGACTTCTGCCTGAAACTGGTCTTTAAACTTGTTGTAAGCATCATGGTAGCTGATCTCTTTGTTCATGACTTCCTTCTCTGCCAGGGACAGCTTGGTGGTCAGTTTGTTTAACTCTGTCTTGTTCCTCTCTGCTACTTCTTTAACTTGTCTCTGAAAAATAGTGTTAACACAGTGTGCATGCTTTGCAGCTTGTGCTGTGACCAAAAAAAATGTTTATCTAGCAACAATGTCTACAGTTTTTTGGCCATACATACTTTTGTCATAATCATTTATCCAAACTGTGAGAAACCCATGTCTGATTAAAAAGACCAAAAGAACTGTTAATTAGTTAATGTTTCATGAAGTCATGCTACTCTCCCATTTAACTACTTCAATGCAGGATCATTATTTGTTTTAAATTGATTCTTCTTGTGCATTTTAGGCCCTATACCATTTTACCAGCTCTTGTTCTTACCTCTAACTCTATAACCCTGGCCTGTAGCTGGTACATAACCGTTACCTCTAACTCTATAACCCTGGCCTGTAGCTGGTAGATAACCCTTACCTCTAACTCTATAACCCTGGCCTGTAGCTGGTAGATAACCCTTACTTCTAACTCTATAACCCTGGCCTGTAGCTGGTAGATAACCCTTACCTCTAACTCTATAACCCTGGCCTGTAGCTGGTAGATAACCTTACCTCTAACTCTATAACCCTGGCCTGTAACTGGTAGATAACCTTACCTCTAACTCTATAACCCTGGCCTGTAGCTGGTAGATAACCTTACCTCTAACTCTATAACCCTGGCCTGTAGCTGGTAGATAACCCTTACCTCTAACTCTATAACCCTGGCCTGTAGCTGGTAGATAACCCTTACCTCTAACTCTATAACCCTGGCCTGTAGTTGGTAGATAACCCTTACCTCTAACTCTATAACCCTGGCCTGTAGCTGGTAGGTAACCCTTACCTCTAACTCTATAACCCTGGCCTGTAGCTGGTAGATAACCTTACCTCTAACTCTATAACCCTGGCCTGTAGCTGGTAGATAACCTTACCTCTAACTCTATAACCCTGGCCTGTAGCTGGTAGATAACCTTACCTCTAACTCTATAACCCTGGTCTGTAGCTGGTAGCTAACCTTACCTCTAACTCTAACCCTTACCTCTAACTCTATAACCCTGGCCTGTAGCTGGTAGATAACCCTTACCTCTAACTCTATAACCCTGGCCTGTAGCTGGTAGATAACCCTTACCTCTAACTCTATAACCCTGGCCTGTAGCTGGTAGATAACCTTACCTCTAACTCTATAACCCTGGCCTGTAGATGGTACATAAACCTTACCTCTAACTCTATAACCCTGGCCTTTAGCTGGTAGATAACCTTACCTCTAACGCTATAACCCTAGCCTGTAGCTGGTCCTCCCTGTCCACACAGTCTTTATGAGTGGCTACAGCATCCACAGGTCTGCCCTGCTGGTGAGATGCAGTACAAAACGGAGGGGCGCGGTGGCACTCCTGCAAAACACAAGCGAAACAACATGTACAAACATCTGTTCATACCACAAGGTTTGTAGCACAATAGTGTTCAGATGAAAGGTTCAGGTATAATGTATACTTGGTAGACACATACACTGAGCTTTCTTCTGTTGGTTCTTCTCAACTGATTGTGTCAAAAGACAGTAAAAGGTTCCTACACTACAAGTATTCTCCATGCACATAGAAGTCTTTGAATTACTTGCAAATTGTAATTGGGAAGACATAAAACAAAGATTGTTACTAGTAATGAATCTATCACATCTGGCAAGAAGGGTATAGGAATACTAGTAGGTATGCTTCAATGTCTTTACACAGCATTTACATACAACACACGAGCACAGAACAGGGTTGTTAGAACATAAGGAAATTCTGCAATTATCGAATACTTTTAGGAGATACAAATATAGCATGCATTATACAACATGTACCTGCAGGGCCAGTTTGTTGAGCACAAACAGCATCATAGGGTCGTTTGACCTCCCACCAGTTCTCTTGATGTGGGGTCTTCTGAGTTCTAACAGGGCGTGGCATAGTCGCACTTCTCTGCACATGCACTGGGGACAAGAGGGAAGAAACAATATTGCTGGGATACAAACACACATCACAGCACTTAAAAAGGGCCCGAAAACATAGTCAGCAATTCTGCACATAAGAATACCAAGTAGTGAAATATTTGCTCTGTCCTTGGTGCTGAACTCGCATTATTTACAACAGTTTAAAATAATTGTTTAGCTGATAAAGGCACCATTTACTACAACTTTTAGTCGACAACTTTGGGGCCTAAAGAAGACTTGTGCTGTGACCTCTTAGTAAATTTATGACAGTCACCCTCAGTTCTGCAGGTTGATATCTACACAAAGCCAAATCTGGAAATGGCTCTTACACAACAGGGGTTATACTACTCATCAAAGAGCACAGAGATACAAAGTTAGACATAATCATGTATATACTAGTCAGCATAACAGATGGCCTATCCTGTGTAAACAAACCTTACCTTGGTTGTACCCTGTGCACACAGCCTGCCAAAGTTGTGCACCATCTCAAGATCTAACATCCAATAGGGGACATCGATACGGCTGCCATGCCAACCTGGGCCCTGGAAATAAGAAACACCTTGTGATTGGATGAAAAAAGCATCAACAGTAGAAATAAGGGCATATCCTTTACCAATTTTGCCATCTTCAAAAAATCTTGTGAGAAATGTGTTTTCTCCTTGGTGCTGAACTGCCATTATATAGCTGCATAGCCACATAAGTTTAACATTTTCCTGCTAAGGTAGCCTTTGGCATCAAATTTGTACTGTTTAGAGTATAAGGCAGTAGATAGAAGGTTAAATGCATCCAATTGTTGTTTTTCTGACAGGTAAATTGTAAATGACTCAAAATGTGCAACTCACTCCAACTACATTAATTAAAACATTACAAATAAAGGTTTCTCCAGCATATCATACATTCTTCAGACTTCAAAGCTAAAAAACGGAACGCTTTCTTGAATGAAGCCTTTAATTCTGTTTTGTGTAAGGCTGATTGAATTTAATATACTTGTGAACATGTTTCATGCTACCATAAGAAATGTGTTGCACTCAAACCTATCTGAGAACACCATCCAGGGGACCGATAAAAAACGGTCTATGTAGACAGGTGGTCCCTATAGAAAGGAATTATTCTGAATGCTTATGTCAATGGGAAAAAGTATGTACAAGAACACTGACAAATCCTTATATAGAATCCAGAGGGTCCTCATGTAGAGATGGCCACTAGTGCAGGTTTGACTGCAAGCACATTGTACTGCAGTGTTTTGTACTAACAGACTATCATATTTCTTCATACTGTAAGATTACCTCTAGTTGTTGAGTCTGTATAATGTCCACCCAGGATGACCTGAAGTCAGGGTCAGCAGTCTGCACCAGTCTGACCGTGTGTTCCAGCGCGTCTCGCTGTTCGTCCGACAGCTTCGGACTGTTGATGGCAACTTTCTTCTTCTTAGTGGCCCTGCTGTCCGCCAGGGCCTCCTCAACTGACAAATGGCGGCCTGACTTCTGTAGGATCTCATATAGGGTCTTGTTACAGGATACAATCTGGGGAAATACACATGTACATGTATAGAGATTAAAAAAACATGCATCAGAGCTGTAGACTTCTGAATTGGTATATTACCGATGATTAATGATCATATGTATTGAACCTAATGATCGTATGAATTGAACCTAATAGTACTGACATGACTGTACATGTGCATCACATAATATGCAATAAGTCCATTCTAAAAATCTACATTAAATTTTGTATTTTCAGTGTTTCTGAGAACAAACGCCAATTCTACTAGTACAGATTGCGATCGGGATCTCCCCTAGGAGAAACTCCGATCGCGATCTCTCCTAGTAGAATTGGCGATTCTTCTGGATCGTGATCTCTACTGTGACATATACAATATACATATGCCAAACTAAATGTTTGTTTGTTTGCTTACATTCTTGTTGAGTTCATCCTTGACTTTCTGCAGTTCTCCCAGAGCCATGGTGTTCACTACAGGGAAGGATGTGTCACCGTGTCTCCTGTTCAACACATGACAAAAACATAAAATGTTTCTTAGCTTGACACATACAGCATAGTTGTCATCTTTGTTGTATGATTCAGATGTGGTTTCAAACAAAGCTGCATCTTGAATTAGTTAAGATTCCTAGTTAAGAGATCCTGGATTTGGATATGCTTGTTGTCTTTCACAACTCATAACTTTTTCCTTAGAACACCTCTCCTTTTTCTTGTGACATGAGACATTATTGATGAAACAGATGTACATGTTGATGTACGTACTGTGCAAACTGATCAGCCATCAGCATAGCAGTACTCTGGGTGTTGTACAGGTTGGCATACTTCACATCTCGGCATTTGCTGTGGAGAGAAAGATAAATACACATTTCAAATCAGTGAAATTCCCTTGGTTCTCTCTGATGATTGTCTTAAAATAGCAAGAAGTAAATCTATTCGTGTGAGCAAGCCTGTTTTGACACACAAGAACAGTCTGTCAAATTTAAGCTTTCAAATGAAACTAGCCATCTAATAGTATATTATGTAACTTGATATTATATTATAAGCCAAAATCCCGAAGAAACTGTTACTAACTCATCCTCCACCAGCATGTAGTAATGCCCTGCCAGGTCTGGTCTTCTCTCTAGGGCTCGTACCCACATACTGCTTACCTGCAGAACAGGGATGGTGGAAATTTTGTAGGTTAGAGAGAAAGTTACAACAACTGCAATGTCCAATATTATGGCTTGCATCAATGTAGGCCTTTCCTCAGCATTAATGATGAAAAAACCTTGCATGAAATGTACTTTGAAAATGTAGTTTGCAAATTGAGTAGTTTTTGACCGTACAATCCAATGAAGCATAAGATTTTTGCACTAAACAAAATAAAGAAATCATGATGAAATGCGGGAAAGTCTACAATATCACCTTGTGGAATATAATAGGTTATGTGATTCTCTACTCACATGATGGTCGATCTCACTAGGATGTGGCACAGCATGTCTGTCTCTGTCTACTTCTAACTGGCAGAAATCCACTCCAGTCTTCAGGTCATCCTTCCTGAGGTCCTGTACCCATACACTCTTCACATACAGCTGGCCCTGGAGGTCTTTGTCCAACAGTAGGGTACCTACAATACAAATACACATTGTCAAGCACATTGTACATGAATGATGTTAGCTACAGTACTCTTCTGTCAAACCAAACAATAATCAATTAGATCTTATAGGAGAGAATCTCTTGAATTTGTTAATTAGTATTACTCGTCTTCACTAAAGCACTACTGTATGACTGCTTTATACATATATGTTGGACAATGGATAAATGTGCCTATGGGGTTAAGGCATATGAATACAGCACGTGTGTCTACATATATCTTACCTAGTTCAGTCTTGACACAGTTTGCAGCTGGGGCAAGGAACAGGAATCTCTTCACCTGTTAGAACAACAATAGAGATGGTCAACTGCAGGTAAAAACAAAGAAAGTCGAACAAACATCTCCTTCTTTCTATACAATGTTTTGGGGAAGACTAGAGATATTACAAAGAGAGATACAATATACCAGCAGCTGTACAAGACTTACATGTTCCTGCCACTCCCCCTGTTGGATGCTGATGGTAGTGCAGGTGTCTGCTCTCTCCAGTTTCACAGGACTACAGAACAGGTAAGAAACATTGGTCATGTAAAATATCACACATCAACAAATGATGTTCTTGTTAGGAAAACCATGTTAGAAGTAGAAATCAATCTAAGAAACAGGATGAAAGCGTATAATGTATAACACTGAACATTATAGAGAGGAATGCTTCCTCACCATTTTGGGAAGTTTATGTCACTCTCAACATCACTGCTTCTCTCTGTAAGAGGTAAAAGAATAGCAATTTAAACTCAAATATCATCACTCTATAACTGAATAACTAACTTTGAAGTCTATAAAATTGTTTTACTGATAAGAGAGTATAATGCATACATGTACATGTACCAGTACATTGTACAGTAGAATGTAATTTGTACTAGTAGTACATCAATCATCTAATTCATCCATAATGTACATGTAAATAAAATGTATGTATTTTGTTAAATTGGAATAAAATGTATTGTGAGCTATAAATCATAATAGAGTGGCGCCCCCAAGAACAATGTTATGGGAATAGCCATTTGCGTGACAGTGCTAGGTTAACAACCCAATGAACAGTGCTATAGAAAAAGCCATTTATACCAAGTGATAGTACTCGTTGCCTCAGACTAAATAATTTCCTAGTACATGTACTAGCTATATACAATTTTCCCAACTGTATATTAATAAACAAACAAACACTTTTCTCTACCTGAGACCACAACTGTGAGCACCTCCTCCCCAAAGTTCTCATCCTCCTGCAGTTCAAACCTCCACCTGTCCTCACTGGTCTCCATGGTAACCAGCCGACCACGCCTTAGCAGGGCCAGCGCACCGATCTTCATCCCCTCACCAAACTGACCGATCACGTCACGGCACCGCGGCTTCTTGGAGTAGCCAAGCAGTAAACACTGTAGAGAAGAAACAAAAGTTGAACAGATTAACAGTCAACATATTGCCATCTCAAAGACAAAACACATTTCTTGCCCTACATAAGCAATGATCTGTCAGTTACTGTATCTTCTAATTGCAACAGTATATACTGACTATTCTAATGATGGATACCAGCATAGTCTTTACATTTTCTTATGTATCTTTTCTTATGTATCTAAAAGTGCTAATTCTAATTCAATGTTTTATACAAATAACAACTTTGTGTGGGAATAAAATTTCAGCTCAGTATAAGAACTACATGAATTTATAAAAATGCATTTTTGCAGTCAAGAATTCTTTCCATCAGGAATAGTTAGGAAAGTTCTACTTCATGTTTTCAAATCTAATAGTTTAATCCACACCTTTTTGTGCAGTCCAATGTTCCTGTTGATGAGAGTGAGCCTGTTGTCCACCTTACTGTAGTGTAGCCAGCCCAGAGTGGTGGTCCTGTTGTCCCAGTCTATGGCAGTTACCTCATACTCTACAACAGCACTGTCATCTTTCTGTATGTGTAAAGGCAAGCATCTTTATCAAAAATTTTAGTCACCAATACCAGCAAGATAGAGTAGTCGGCTCAACCAATAACAAAAAACAACATAATAAACATTTACATAAGTACAGTCAAACCTGGCTGTACTAGTGACCTCTGCATGAGCTTGATGAAGACCGCCTGACAATTAGGACCACTTTTTGGTAGTCCTTAAGATGCATCATCAAGAACCCTGTGTCTCATACAAATCCCTTGACCTATATGTTTCACTGTAGTTTAGAGTAGAGTAGAGTGTAGAGTAGAGTTTAGTCAAGTAAAGCGCAGAGTAGAGTACAGTAGAGTGCACAGTAGAGTAGAGTAGAGTGTAGAGTAAAGTAGAATACAGCATGTACAGTAGAGCAGAGAGTATCTCTATGACTCTAGTAGAGTGTAGAGTAGAGTAGAGTAGAGTTCTTTGGTTGAGTATGAGTATCACTCTAGTTTGAACATCTAAGTCCCCCTGCTGTAGTGTAAGAAGACAACACAATCCCAAATCCTCACCTTTAGCATGTACTTGAGGTTCTCCCTGTCGAAGGTGATGAGTTCCTGATCGTACACCTGTAGGATCCCATCGTGCCAGTTCTGTACCATCTCTCTCAGCCCCTCCCATACGTCCCAGTTAGGGGCGTAGTGCCGAGTTAGGGACAGGGGGATCAGAGTCCGCTTAGATCCCATATCTGTATTTAAACTTTGTAGATATGGAGAAAAGTCTTAATTAGTAATGTTATATGGCAATGGCTGTAACTTATAAGCCCTTTTACAGAGATAGGAACGCATGTGTACATGTGGCGACAGGAATTCTAGGTAACGTTACATGTAATATGTCTAAAGTAAATTCCCCATCAAAGAAAACAAAACCCGACTGGTCATTGTTTTATGCAAATCGAAACAATGGTCTAGACAAGGGCTGTTTTCTTTTATAGGGACTTTAACCTTTGACATAATCTGATTCTACTGTTAACGTTAGTGTTAGTGTTGCCTGTCAATATAGCAATAAAATTCTTACTGACGGTCTTTCTTAGTGTATTAGGGACGTGTATTTTTACGCTAAATTACGTCACTGTCTCTTAATTTGAGCTAGTACTTTGGCGGACATGAACCTTGGCGATCGACGGAGAAAATTATTTTACTTCCGGGTTTAGAAAGCAGTCCGTTTTGGACCCCCAAAAAGCATCTTTAGTTTGCAGTCTATCATTCACAAGACGCATCCGCCTGTTCGAGGTCCTAAGATAACAGTCAAATTGATTACTCCAGCATTTGTGTGTTTGTAAACTTGTCCCGTGCCGTTTTCTAAGAGTCCCGGGACGTTTTGGAAAAAGTACTGCATCTGCCCCCCTCCCCCCTTTAACCGTAAACACACACATATGTCAAGTCCAAAGGTAGTTGGTGCCATTTTACGCCCGTAGATATATTTTAGAGGACTTACAAAATATTTTCAAAGTCGAAAAAAATAGGGAAACTTTACCTTGAAGAAGCTACAACGAAGGAATCATCTTCAAAAGGAGCGAAACTTTCGCCGATGAAAAACTTTGAGGCCCCTGACTCCCACTATTTAGCTGTCGTATGATACATGAAAAGCTGCCTGAGCATATTCATTATAATGTGCCTTTTTTAATAAATATAACATTTTAGATTTTATCATATTGGCAAAATTTATTGTAAATAGACTAATTTCATTTATAGAAAAGATTAGATACTGAATTTATCGCTACAAAGTATGTCAGTTGTTTAGGACCTAATTAACAAAATTTTAGCCAGCCTAACTTTCATTACATAACTTTTACACAACACGCTCCAAGTTTGAATGGTCATAGCTAGTATCTCTTGATATTACACGATTTCTCTCGTGTTTTCTATGATTTTTGCAGACGATATGGACGTGTCGGTGTTGTACAAGTCCGCGGCGCTGGACCTGGGGATCCAGTGGGTTGGCTGGGCGGCGGCAGTGGTCTTCAGCACCGAGAAGTTTTTCGACTTGGCGGGGTCGGCAACATACGCCCTGCTGGCCTACCTGTCTCTTCAGTGGGGAGGGGGGCACTTCACCAGGCAGAAGGTACTGTTGTGTATACTATGTTTTGTTGTGTGGAGGTATTATGGACGTTTCTGAAGGTCTTTAACCACTGTGCAGTAACATGAAAGACTACTAGTATATAAAGACTTCTATGAATGAGGTTTGGCACTGGAAAGTCATAATTTCCCCCAAGCAGATGTTATGACTATATGAGAACTGCTAATGCTACCGGTACTACACTGTAGTCTACTGTGATTTCTTTGTGCACATAAATGAGATTTGTAATGTAAAAGTTTGAAAATAGGCTATTGATCCATTTTCTTTCAATACGGAAGAAGTTATTGATGATGCCTTCTAACTTTTTGCATGTGATGTCAAAGAAAACGAGGAATGTATTTTTGTAATCTAATGTTAACCTGAACAATATGTCCTTGTAACATTACCTAGATTCTCTAGGTTTATAGCACTCTATTATGATATCCTTGTATGTTGAACCTTCTCTAGGTCCAGACCACCCTAGTTCTGATCTGGGCCTTACGTCTTGGTTTTACCTGTTCCTGCGCGTGCTGAGAGAAGGGAAGGACCTTAGGTTTTTTAAGATCTTAAGACACTGTACAGTGTACTCTAACATTGTAACTCTTTGTATGTTAAACCATCTTCAGGTCCAGACCACCCTAGTGATGATCTTGGCTATACGTCTTGGCTCATACCTGTTCCTGCATGTACTGAGAGAAGGGAAGGATCTTACGTTTTAAGACACTGTACTACATTGTAACTCTTTGTCTCCTAAACCATTTGCAGGTCCAGACCACCCTAGTGCTGATCTGGGCTTTATGTCTGGGCTCTTACCTGTTCCTGAGAGTGAAGAGATAAGGCAAGAATCTTAGGTTTTATAACTAAGATCATAAGACACTTAACTATAACATTGTAACTCTTTTACAGGTCCAGACCACCCTAGTGCTGATCTGGGCTTTACATCTGGTTCCTACCTATTCCTACGTGTGCTGAGAGAAGGGAAGGATCTTAAGTTCTTAAGACACTGTACTATAACAACTCTTTGTCTCCTAAACCTCCAGGTCCAGACCACCCTAGTTCTAATCTGGGCCTTACGTCTGGGCTCCTACCTGTTCCTGAGAGTACTTAGAGAAGGGAAGGACACAAGGTTTGACGAGGCCAAGCGGAACCCCGCCCATTTCCTGGTGTTCTGGACCCTCCAGGCTGTCTGGGTCTTCATCACCCTCCTGCCAACCCTCATCCTTAATGCCAAGTCCAGGGACAGGAGTCTGGGCTTCCAGGTCCGTCAATAGGTTTGAATGACTCACACCAAGACAGTAGAGTATTTATTTATTGATTTATTAGGAATGTACAGTAGATGCTGCTTACCTTGTATTTTAGAAATGTGCGAGTAGTGTACATGAGGAAATGGATGCTCCACTCTAGGTCCGATTAAGAAAAGCTTGTATTACTTCAAGCCATAGTTTCTGAGAGCACCCCATACTCAATATTCATGATAGACTATACTAAGTTACATAGATTGGAGGGGTGCTAACAACTGTCTTACTTCTTGAAAAAAAAGTAAATTTCATAATGTCATAACACTGTCTCACTCTGGCTTAAGTTTCATGACTGTCCTTGACAGTAGGTACACTCCATTTATGTAAAGTTGTATTTATTTCCCTGTTCATCATTATTTTCCTTAATGAAAATATAAAAGATCTTACTTTTCCTGTCATATGTCCCTGAACACATGTCAGTGTCAAGTCTCCAAATGTAAATTCCTGGTGTCCCATCCTCAATTTGTGGGATTCAGAACTCCATGTATATCAAATTATTTACTTGAACATGTGTTTGTTTTTTTCCATGTACAGGACTACCTTGGCTGGTCCATCTGGGCTGTGGGGATCCTCCTAGAGGCCGTGGCTGACTATCAGAAGTCTGACTTCAAGGCAGACCCTGAAAACTCTGGTATGCATTTTTAACATCTCTTTTTGAGCTTTAACTTCATGTTAAGTGCTGAAATTGTGTAGAATCATATTCTACATTATCTGTAAAAGAAGATTTCCAGCTGCTTCGGTGTCATTGAAATGTATGCAAAATATAAAATCCCACACACACAAGTATACCTGTCCTTGGTGCTGAACACCACCGATATACATTCAAACATGCCTGTCCTTGGTGCTGAACACAATCCACTCACAACCAAACATACCTTGGTGCAGAACACAATCCACACACAGCCAAACATACCTGTCCTTGGTGCTGAACACAATCTACACACAGTCAAATATTCCTGTCCTTGGTGCTGAACACCATCCACACACATTCAAACATATCTGTCCTTGGTGCTGAACACCATCCACACACATTCAAACATACCTGTCCATTTTGCTTGACACTATCCACATAGTAGTGACAGAAGAACCACGATCCACATGCAGTCATATCTGTCCCTGCCCTTATTCCTCCATTGCACACACACACACACACAGACATGTACAAATGTACATACATACATACATATATACACAAACACACACATACATACACACACACACACATACACATACACAAACACACACATACACAAACACACACATACACAAACACACACACATGTACATGTACACACACACACAATGTGAACATCACAGTTGTCTTTACATCATTTATACTCCAGGAAAGTTTATCCAGTCTGGCCTATGGAGTATCAGCCAGCACCCAAACTACCTTGGTGAGATCAGCCTGTGGTTGGGTCTGTACATCACTGCAGCTGGAGTCCTGAGTGGCTGGGAACACATCAGTATTGTTTCCCCTATGTTTGTAGCCTTCTTGTTGTTAAAAGTCAGTGGGGTTCCCCTGTTAGATGAACTGGGCATGAAGAGGTGGGGAAACAACCCAGGGTATCTGGCTTATAGGGAGAGGACAGCAGTTTTGGTGCCTTATGTGTGGTAGTGTAATTATAGTAAGATGCATCATTTTTTTCTGGTTCAATATGTGCTTGCTATACCTATACCTATGTGCTGTAGGTCAAAGTGAACTTAGAGATAGTACCAATATAGAATATTTAAGCATATACAAAACTTTCAATGGGTTTAGGTTTTTGTTTTTTTCTCTCCCGTGCTTGTTGCCTTCCTGTTGTTAAAACTAATAAAAGTCAGTGGGGTTCCCCTGTTGGATGAACTGGGCATGAAGAGATGGGGAAACAACCCAGGGTATCTGGCTTATAGGGAGAGGACAGCAGTTTTGGTGCCTTATGTGTGGTAGTATGATTTACAGTAATATGCATTTATCGACTCAGAGTACTTATATTCTGGTTCAATGACTGCTTGATACAAACACCAGCAAAGGAAGCAAAATAAGACAGTGGTGTCCCTTTTGCACTTCTAGCCATATGTGCTATAGTTCAAAATGAACTTTAAAGACCTTAATAACAGTAAAAAAATATAGACTGTATTTCATCATGAACAAAAGTTTCAATGGTACTTTTTTTGGTGTGTTTTTTTCTCTCCCATGTCTGTTGCCTTCCTGTTGGTAAAAGTTAATGGGGTCCCTCTGCTAGATAGGTAAGGGATAAAGAAGGTTGGGGAACAACCCAGGGAATATTGTTTATATATAGAGACAATCTTGGTGCCTTTTGTGTGGTGAAGTTATGATAAGTTAGTTGACTTACACTTTACTTAAGGGGGAGACACAAACACTCAGGCTACTCTTAATTCCTTTTCTCAATTATCTATGATTGTGTAAGGGGGCCATGTTACCCTCAAAATTGATAAATAAAATGAAATGTTTGCATTACATGTATGTTCTCTTTAACTTGATTATCTATGAGCAGAATATAGGTATTTTCTGAGACAAGGCAGTTACTCAAGCAACTAGATATGGCTTTGGAAATGGTCAGGCATTTCAGATAGTATCCACTATCTTTTGTCAGTGACAGAGACACAGTCAGTGACACTGATGTCTAACCTTCATCAACATACATGTAATGTGGCACTTATTGGAGGTAGCTAAAAAGAACAACTTTTCCAACTTTCACAGTTATTATTCCACACTCAGGCAAATGTGTAGATAAATTCTACTTTTGGGAAAGAGAAGGAAATGTATACTTCTATTGTTGTCATGTTGTTTAGGAGATTACTTGATATGTGTACAGTTTGTACATGTATACAATATTTGAATACGTGTAAGTGGGAAAGTCTGTGAACAAAGCTGAGGGAAATTTCTGAAAGACACAGGTATTGTCATGTATTCATTTTTTTTTAAATTTCATCTTATTGAAAAAGGTCTTGGAAAAATTCTCTGACAAAATTAAAATGCATATTTACTCTAATACCTGAGAAATATACAATGAATTTAAAATCATCTAAATCCCTGAAAGTGTGTGTGAATATTGCACATTTGAGTCATATTTTCATAGATCCAACAATTAGACATTGAACACATTAAAAAAGATTCTACTTAGCACTACATTTACTGTTACAGTTGCATGCATTCAAGCTATATTTACTTGCATTGCTGCAGGAATCTTACACTTCTGCAGAAGGTCATAAAAGTGCATTTATATACACAAGGACAAAAGACAACAACTAGAAACATATTAACTTGTGCATTTGGCAACAACATATTGTGTAAAATTAATAGTCAATAGTATCTGCTTACAGAACAACAAATGCCTTAGTTAGCAATACAAAATTGACATCCGATTCTGAAAATTCTTAGCCCGAAGAGCAATTTGTTACATACCAAATAGTAAAAACATTGAGGTATAGGTGTACAGGAACAATTGCAAATTGTAAGTACTCATTTACTACGTGATAAAGGTATATTGTAAGTGTATTCACTATCAATGTTATATACATTTGTGTTTGTAGAGCACTTTGTCGTATCTATAAGTAACTACAAGAAACTATTCAATTGGACAATACAATGTATGATGAAACTGGAATTTTTGGCTTATCCCAAATTGTTTTTCGTGCCTTCTCTGGTACTATTGTACCTGTATCTAGACACCAGGGCACATAATAGTAGCTCTCACACATACATGTACTTCCTTTGATCGATCATCCCAGTATATTTTGACTATTCTAACTAAATTCCATCATTCTGACTCTAGATCAGAGAATGAACCAGACCAGTAAAAAAAGTACAAAGTTAACACATAATTTTGAATCCTCTCCAACAAAAGAAAATTTAATGTAATATTTGCTTTTTCAAAATATTTATACGTTTGTGCTCAAAGTAATATTTCTACATGTGAGTATCCAATTATAAGGCAAAACAGTACAGTAAGAGTACAGTAAAATGGAGAAAATTATATTCTACTGACATGGCATCCCAATTTGATTAGATTTTCAAAGGCTGGATGAGAAATAACATATTATTCAACAAATAAGATAATTCATGGTGAGAAAGAATGAACCCATCTCATGGAAAATGGTTGACAAATATACATGATAGACAAAAGAGATTACAACATGATACTTTTTTAGTATGACAATTAATAAGCCTATTTGCATTTACCAGTACGCATGCGCGGAATTTCCTTAGCAACGAAAAAAGTGAGATAAACAAGTCGCGTTCGACAGGGCAGCGTGTGTCCAGGTACAATGTTCAAGTGTCGAGATTTTTAGCCTCTACGCGGCGTTAACGGCAGCTACCCGCCTGGATCTGATGTTCCAACGATGTCCTAAACCTTGTGTACCTGAAACACCGTGTTCAGTTTCGCTTCAGAGGAATTTACGGTACGTTTTTTGACGGTATCCAAGCAAGTGTTACCACAGTGAGTGATACGCATGCATCCCTCCCCCATGCACGATGCCATCTATCTTTGCCGCTTACTTATAGAATTTTTGTCCATTCTCACTACAGCCAGGTTTTTGTCTGTAAAGGTTACCAGTGCGACATAATTAGGAAATTTTAACCTACGTATGTTATAAACCGTAAAAATGTTAGCTAAAATGCACGACCTTGTGTCTTCACAATAATGAAAGCCGATATGGTCACTGTCTCGTGATCTCTCGTGTCCGGACATGACCCCGCTTGCACTGACTGAGGAGCTTTCGTACTGTGACCAACACTTTGATTAGAAAGATAAAAAGATGTTAAGAACCAACAGCGAGTACACTAATAATCGCAGTAAATGGCTTGGATGTCCGTATTAGTATTAAACTGGTGCTTTACGTTGAAAAATTGTACTAATAAATGTGCAAGCAAGGTCGCTGCAAGTTATGCAAACGTGACGGTGGGGAGGGGTGCATGTAGAATGTGCATTGAAGTGTATTGCGCTTTAAAGCTGTATTTTTTGTTTAAGTGTTGATATTTGCTTTTTTTAAGGTGCCGGAGTTCAACATGAGGCTGTGTGCAGTGGTCGGCTGCGGTAATGGAGCATATCAACCAAGGCGGTTTCAACCTCCTTGTATCAACTTTAAAAAAAGGAAGTCAGGGACATGTCCAAATAAAAACATGGAAAAAAAAAGGATTTTGATGACGCAACTGTCCCCAACCTTTCCAGCTATGCATTTCCCACTGACAAGAAAGACCCATGGTCGGACAAAACTGTTCTTGCTCACAGATTGCCAACACTTGGGTTCGCTTCCAGTCTGTTACACTACAACCACTGATAGTATGGCCAAGTAGAGCTGCAATTTCCAAGACCTTGCCACCACAGTTCAAGAAACAATGTAGTAGAATAAGATGCATAATTGATTGTACAGAAATATTTATTGAGAGACCTAGATCTTTAGACTTACAGGCCTCCACATGGTATGACTATAAAAACACAATACTTTAAAGCCGTTTGTAGGGATCACACCAAATGGGCACATCTCCTATGGCGGAAGAGCCTCTGATGTGTTCATTACCTGGGACTGTGGCTTTTTAGATTTAGTTGATCCAAATGACGTTATAAAAATAATGGCAGATAGGGGATTTCCAATCCAGGAGGACCTGATGCTGCTGAATGCAACACTAGAAATACCACCAGCAGCATAGGGGAGGCGACACATGACAAGAGACAAAGTAAAGAAAACAAAAACTGTTGCAAACTTGAGGATCCGCGTAGAGCGTGCTAACAATCGACTGAAGGACTTCAAAATCCTGGAGGGTACATTTCCCATAACACTCATGTCAGCAGTAGATGACATTATCAAGGTCTGTGCTGCATTGGTTCGGAACCTGCAGCCAGACTTGGTCAAATAAACAGTTGGCATACAAGCCATTCAAGTTGGCAGAGATAAACTGTATTGAATTGCTGGCAGCTGAGTGCCAGTGACTTTTTTAATGATCCTTTACTGATTATGTTGTGATAGCAGGAAACTGTGACCGATGATAATAATTACAATGTAATGAAGATGTAATAGATAAAAGTGGATCCTTTCTGTAGCATGTCATCAAATGTATTCTCAAACATTTTTCATACATTAAGTTGTGAGTTCTGTACATCTATGCTGCCATACTGGTGGTGATGTAGGAACATATTTTTTGGAATAAAATCAACGGGATCTTACTGTTGCCTTTGTTCATGAAGTGGCTTGTGTAATGGGAAATGATTTATCGAACAGACAAACTAACAAACTAGCAGTAGGAGCTCACAATAATTATGTTTTCCCGGTATGGATAAAATTGCTCTTGCTGGTGTCTTCTTTTCATTTCTTTTTCTACTGTCAGGAACCAATCAGAGCTTATAACTGCCATGAACCAATCAATTTTAGAACTGCATTAGCAAATTAGCAGTATAACTATGAAGAACCGTCCTGTGTCTTAGCTCTTCATGTGTATAAACTTCCGCCTCCTCATCCATTACGGCCGGAACGAAAATGAAAAAAAAAACTCCACTTACTTCATATACTGTCAGTAAAACACAAACACACGTCTTACACCAGACTTCAAAAACTTAAAATTATCTTTATTCTTAACTGACAGTTCTAGAATCTTCTTTAGAACAGGTGTACGTTCGTACCTGTCATGTGGGAACACCTGCGGCGCCGCACGGCGCGGCGCGGAGCGCCATCTCCTTAAACAAACGCTGACACTACACACGCGTGACGCAACACTGGGTTGGCAAGTTATCTCCCAAAATGGCCGATTTTACCCGTCATGCATTTCGCGCCGGTAATTGCGAATAGGCTTATTGGTTATAAACTGCAGAGTTTTATGGAATCTGTTGAAGGAAAACACGGGGTACAACAGGACCTTAGATAATACTGTCTGGCAGACTTATTAAGACGTTTAAGTTTGATACATTTACTTGACAGAGATAAGCTGAAAGTCTGCTTTTAATATTTTGTGGTTAATAATTAGGATATTCCTACACTTTATCTTAAATCTTGGGCAGACCTAAACTGTCAGTTTCATGTACTACTAGGTTTTTCTCTATTGATTTTATCAATGGATGACTTTTCTCCTGAGGGTAAATCTGCCTTGCCATATGCAAAGCTTCTTGGCAGAGGCTTATTGCTTTTCTGTGATCACCAAGGAAGTGCCAAGCTGCTGATAGTTTATTGAGTGACCTGGCAATGTAAGGATGTGCTGTACTCTGACCATAGATGTGTCTGTACATCTGCAGTGCCTGTTCATAGTAGGTGATTGCTTTACTGTAATCACCCAGATAGTTCCAGGCTGACCCCAGGTTGTTGAGTGAGGATGCAACGTCAGGATGTGCTGTAGTCTGACCATAGAGACTTCTACACATCTGCAGTGCCTGTTCATAGAAGCTGATTGCTTTTCTGTAATCACCGAAACTTTGGTAGGCTGACCCCAGGTTATCGAGTAACACTGCTATCTTAGGATGCTCTGTCCTCTGACCATAAATACTTATAAACATCTGCAGTGCCTGTTCACAATACCTGATCGCTTTCTTGTGATCGCCCAGATTATGCCAGGTTATCCCCAGGTTGTTGAGTGAGGATGCAATGTCAGGGTGTGGTGTAGTCTGACCATAGATACTTCTACACATCTGCAGTGCCTGTTCATGGTAGCTGATTGCTCTTCTGGAATCACCCAGGTTATGCCAGGCTATTCCTAGATTTCTGAGTGAACTTGCAATGTCAGGATGTGCTGTACTCTGACCATAGATACCCCTACCCATCTGCAGTGCCTGTTCATTGTAGCTAATTGCTTTTCTTTCATCACCCACCTTACACCAGGTTAGTCCCAGATTATTAAGTGAAGTGGCAATGTCAGGGTGTGGTGTATGTGGACCATAGATACTCCTGTACATCTCCAGTGCCTGTTCTTGGTAGCTGATTGCTTTTCTGTAATCACCCAGATTATGCCAGGCTAGTCCTAGATTCTTGAGTGAACTTGTAATGCCAGAATGTGCTGTACTCTGACCATAGATACCCCTGTACATCTTCAGTACCTGTTCATGGTAGCTGATAGCTTTTCTGTAATCACCAAGGTTATTCCAGGTTAGTCCTAGATTTCCAAGTGAAGTGGCAATGCCAGAATGTGCTGTACTCTGACCATAGATATTCCTGTACATCTGCAGTGCCTGTTCATGGTAGCTGATAGCTTTTCTGTAATCACCCAGGGTATGCCAGCTTAGTCCTAGATTATTGAGTGAAGTGGCAATGTCAGGGTGTGGTGTATGTGGACCATAGATACTCCTGTACATCTGCAGTACCTGTTCATGGTAGCTGATTGCTTTTCTATAATCACCCAGGTTATGCCAGTCTTGTCCTAGATTACTGAGTGAAGTGGCAATGTCAGGGTTTGGTGTACTCAGACCATGTATACTCCTGTACATCTCCAGTGCCAGTTCATGGTAGCTGATTGCTTTATTGTAATCACCCACACTATAGTAAGCATCCCCAAGGTTTCTCATTATGGTTATTTTCTCATTAGTGATAACCTCACCTTTTTCCAGGGCCATATGATAGTAACTAATAGCTAGCCTGTATTTCGATAACTCGTAGTGCATCATTCCTAGTCTACTTGGAGAATTGTCATAGAACTCAGCAACTGTATTTTGAATTTTAGCTGACTTCTCATTCAAAATAGTTTTGAGGGGACTTGCTGTGCAATAGTATCTAAAAAGCTGCTTTTCATTTGATAGATGGAAAACAGGTTTTAGTACATTTGATTGTACTTCATTGTTCAGTGGAGATGATACCTGTCCGTACAGTGTTGTTTGCATTGAGGCCAAAACTGACAAGTTCTCCTTCTGTCCGAAATTTGCAATGTATGTTCTGAGTCTGAGTTCTGCTGAGATGCTGGTAAGCACTGTCAGGTGGTGTGCGTTTCTAGGACTGATCACCTGTTGTTTTTCCATTTCTTCTATAGTCTCCCAGACGGTGGTAGGTGTAATACCTGAAGACAGCGCCAAGCAGTCTACTGCTACAGCTGGAAAGCGGTAGATTTCTTTCTTTAGATTATTGAGTCTTGCTGTAATGGTTTCTTCATTGCTGTATGTTTGAATATTTCCCCTTGGCACCTCCTGCACCAAGTGTTGAGCCATTTTACTCCCATCAACTTGCAGTATTGTCACTGTGAGGCCAATGTACATATCAATCAACTCCTGATCCCCTGCCATCAGGCATGGGTTTCTTAATATATTGGCAAGGTGATAGCCTTCCTTCAGGTATAATGTGACATCGTTTTGTAGTATTGAAACCATGTTTTCTGGGGTGCAAATGAGTTCATTTGGTGGTTGGCTTGTAGTTCCCTGCCTGCCAAGTGGAGTCTTGCTTGCCTTTGGCATGGAGCCATCAAAGGAAAACCCACGTGGTGTAACAGAGTCATAGTACCAGTTGTCAAGGGGATTCTCAGAGGAGAAGTTATTGAGACATTTTATTTCCATTCGTGGGAGAATGGTTTCTCCCAGGTTGACCACCTTGAAGTGTAGGTAGTGGGTGAGGTGGTAGAAATATGCAAGACAGTCTTCACTTTCTTCCTCTACCAAGATGGCAAACTCTAGGTCTGAGTATGGAGTTACCAGTCCTGTGGCCTGTGAACCCAAACCTATCAGGGCATACTTACAGGGAGGGGGGCCCATTAACCCAATACACTCTTCTACAAGCAGGCTGATGAACTCCTTCCTTTGTCGTGCAATTTTCTCAAACAAGTGCCTGACAGCCTGAGCTCGTTTTGCCTCTATCACCTTGACATATGGGTCATCCTCATCATATACATAGGGGTCCAGCTGCTGGTCAATGGTTTCCATCTCCAGCTTGATCTGGTCCCGCACCTCCTTCAACTGTCTCTTATGTTTTTCTGTGTCATCTTTGCATATATTGCAATGAATACCTAAGGTACATTTCAGAAATGACTTCTCTACTTCTCTGATATCTGTTTCTATGTTAATTTTGAGGACTTGATCCTCTGACCTGGCTATTGCTGCATTGTAGAGTGCTGCTGCTTTGACAAAGTCTCCCCCGTCTCCTGTCTGCTGACCTCGCTTACTGTAGACATCCCCCAACTTGTGCAGAGGCTCCACCTCTCTCTGGTACTGCCAGGCAGTGGGATCTGCATGGGAGAAAGAACTTACTGTAATATGATGTCTAGTATGGGTGGGTATCAGTACAAATCTTTTTCTCTTGTTGGACTGATAAAAAAAAAAGGACTTGAAAAAATCAGTGAACCAGATTTCAGACCGATTTGGAAATGAACAGATTATAATTAGATCAGCAGGCATTCAAGCACTTTGGGGCTAACCAAGAAAATAACAAGAGCGAAGAAGAGTAGAATTTATAGTTATTTCTACCAAGTTTCTACTTGGTCATGCGACTGCAACCACATCCACGAGACATGCAAGGTCATACACCAGGGGGCCCAAAATCAACCTTGACCTCCATCTTCCTAGCACCAACCCACATACTAAATATTATCGTAATCCATCCAGAGGTTCTTGAATTATGCTGACTACAAAAATCTGGAAACACAGACACACCCTTGAACCTTTATGTTTCATGGAGATAGAAAGCTTTATTGTTTCCCAATGAGAGTATGCATACCTCCGACGTGTATCAACTTGAGTGCCGTTGCAAAGTGCTGTTCTGCTGAGTCCAGGTCATTTGCCTGTAGTGCCAGGTCACCCTGCCAAAGGTATTCTTTGTACTGACTGGAAAATACTTTTTTATTAGAAAGGTCAAACATGTACAACAATATGTAATCATGTTTAGCCTACTCCAAATTTCACAATTATGTTAGTAACAAGCCGAAATACCAGAATTAAAACTGTCTATGACTGAGAATCAATTTAGAAGTACAACTACTGTAGAGAGGCAACATTTTCGGGAAAATGCAGAATATTTACCAGTGGTCACTAATCGACCGCTAAATTTTCATTGTAGCCACTTTTTATTATGCAAATCCACCCCTCCTGTTGCTGCGGCGCTGATACTGGTGTGGTTCACAATCAAGCTCTGTTTCTTTACCAAAACATGCACACAAATGCAGAACAGAAAGTTCCCAGGGTGGGTTTTGATGGTTTTGGTCGCAAGACAAAAGTATTCATATATCTGATGTTTCCCTCCACGGACTCGATTTTGGGTCAAAGCTGCTAAAATGGTTTAGAATGACGATGCACTACTACTTCCAACACAGACAAATTCGACTTGTTTTAACAGGTATAGAAATGTAGGTCATAGCTTGAACAGTTCTGTTCATTCCAAGATTCCAATGTCTAATCTTCTGAACACAATGTTTTGTGTGAAAAGTTTGCAATCTCAGGACATGTAGTACTAATAGTCAGTTCCTGAATCCTATAATAGCCATGAACTTGAGAAATACAGGACATTATGGTCATAAATTCTAGGCTCAAACAATCAAATATTCTTCCTGAGTCTATTGTTAATCCAGCAGCAACTTGGAACTGCTGATTGGTCAATGTTGTCTTTCCAGAAATAGTACGCAATGTGCATGTACATTACATAAATTAATTGATACCTCTACGAGAGTAGTTCAGACATAATCATTTTTATTACCTGGAGTATTCAGGATCATGATGTTTGGTGGCCACAGGTCTGTCAACATGTGTCCTTTTCCTTCTAGATGGCTACAAAGTGACAACATTGGATTTATCAAAATGTTATCAAAATCTCTATTAGCTTCTGATGTTTGAATTTGTCTGCCTTTCAAGGTAACTCATAAGACGTCACTGCAAGGACTGTGAATTGAAAATAGTAATTGCAATGGTCCAATCCTGATCGAATGCCATATCAAACAAATAGAACCCCCTATTATATTTCAAACACCTCCATCAAAAACAGCCCCAGTGGGACAGAAATGGCTCAAGAAAAATGCTGTGCTAGTCTTTGTCAAAGACTACACCCACCGAGTATAGTTGTTTTGGAAGGGAGAGCCACTGCATAGTATTACATTGTTGGTGGACAGGATGCACGTGTAGAGCAGGGTACATGTATGTATAAGACACAGGTCCTATTAATTGACATGTATTACAATATACCTCTCCACGAGTGCCCAAGCGGCTTTCTTCTTAATTTTGTTTATTTCCATTAAGTAATGCTATGTGGTATTTGGTACCATTATTTAATTATGTGGTGCATCTCACTTCCGCTTTAACTGAAATTAAAATACTTAATAACGTACTTTTCGCAACTATAACTGCCACCTCCTCAAACTGTACAGATTGGATGTAGCGTTAAAAAGAAGGCAGTGTAAATTGATTTCAGGACCAATAAACTTATAAAGGTATACCGAAGTCAGTCGTTATTTTTAGCTAAGGAGCGGCAGCGGCCATTTCTGTCCGACAAGCGCTACTTTGGATGGAGGCGTTCAAAATAGAACATGATCAAACTGGATGGGGATTCAGGATCGGTCCTAATTAACTTGACTGTACATCTATACTACAACAATGTAAGTACAATATAGTTACTGTCTGATATTGATTTTGATAGCTAACAATTCTGACTATATGCTATTTTGCCAGGCAATTTAAAATCAAGCAACATCACTTATCTGGTAGGGTTTTTTTTTCAATGCGCATGGCTTAGAATAAGATAAGTTAGATGTATGTCAGGCAGAAAATGGTATTGGTAGTTAATTGGCTCAGTGAGTCAATTACATGTCATTATTGCTAGAGTGGGGTCAAAGGCTCACCTTCCTCCTGTTCTTCATCTTTTCTGCGTACATGATCCGATGAAACAGAGTCACTGTGCTGCCTACGTTGTCATATGTGTTAAGGGCCTTTCCGTAGACTGCTGTCGCTTTGTTCAATTGTGACAGGTTGGAAGTTTTCATTCCAAACTCGAGATACAAATCTCCCAGCGATTTCAGTGCTTCTTGTTGCAGTAGCATGTCACCATTGGCTATGGCATTAACAAAAGTTTTGATGTATAGCTCCTCAATCGAATAAATGTCTTTAAAATGACTGCTCCTTTCTAGAAATGTGCAAATTTTTGCTACACGTAAGACATTGTTATCAGTGTCTTGGACCAATGATTGACACTTTGGCTTGTATCCCCTGAGCAGTTTCATAGAAAGTTTTTCCATGTAGCATATTCGATGCTCGAGTGTTCCTTCAATGTCTGGATCTGTGCAGCACTGAAGGGCAGCAACATACATGCTAGAAGCCTTGTCAAACTCTGCTGAATCTTTAGTAAGTCTTCCATTTGCAAGGTGCAGGTCTCCAAGGCTTTTCAAAACTTCCACCTCTAGAAATGAATCCCCTTGTGCTATAGCATTCATCAGTGCCCTTCCATACCCTATTGTATGGCCTGATGCCCTAAGATCCCACTCCAGTTCCTGTAGTTTGTCTGCACGGCTTTCCATGCTGTAATGGCTGCTTCGGTTAAGCATGGGTCCTGTCCTATTTCGAGAGGAAGGCTTATTTGGTGATTAAGTTCTATATGAGGCAAATCTCGCCATCAACTAAGTTAGAAATAATAATCTAGCTGCATAGCTGCATAGCTGCATCTACAATTACATAGTACATAAATTCATACAAGTTCCTTCAATGGCCAAATGTTTGCTTGTTTATTACCTCCTTGGTTGAATACATCAAACTATTCTTCCTGGTTTCCTCTACATACAAGCCAATAAAATACAGTACAATAAATTACACACATATAATGTCAATCAATTAATTAGCATAAATCAAAAACATCATTAAACACGCTATATTATACAATATATTAAACAATAGATTACACATATAATGTCAATCAATCAATCAATTAGCATAAATCAATCAATTCAATAACATCATCAATCATATTATACATTGATGGCCTTAATCATCTTATGTTGGGCTTGTAGAGGTCACAGGTAATGCATTTTTACAGAAGTCTATTCAAAAGTTTACCACCATGAGAATGTTAGAGAGGTTTTTATGTTTGAGTTTTTGTCCAAATCAAGATATTTTTTTATCATTTGATGATGTGATGTGAATACATGCCATTAAAAGTTTAATCAATTGCATGTTATCAAGGTACACTGTAAGGATTATATCCATCCATTTTTCTGATAATTTTGTCATATGATATCAATTCATACACAAATTTGAATCTACTTTCAATGAGACTTATTGATTACCTACTGCCAGTAAATCATAATGTCATTGAGTTTTCCTCACCTTAGTGTATTTGGAGCCTGTTGGTCATGAGATTTGTCAGATAATTCCCTGTCCACTCTGTCACGCACAGGTGATTCATTTTCTTCGTCTTGTGCTGTGTCTGACACCTCCTGAAGAAACATTTTGTATATTCTCAGGTACTTATTATAAGCAATACAGATGAAGTTTGGCAATTCACCACTTTATGTCAGAATGTTAAGTATTGATTTTGTAAAAATTTTGTTGACTAGTTTAAATAGTTTGTCTCTTTCCACACTAGAGTACCGAAAAAGACAAACTATTTAAACTAGTCAACAAATTCCCAGCTTTGCACATTGTACCGAACTACAAAAAAATGTCTTCCTGTTAGCACCACCCAATTAATATGTCTCCCAAAATGTCGGGAATTTCATCCTCCACTGTATACAGAAAAGAAATCAAACCCAATAGTATCTATTTTAGATTAGAAGTATCACTAGTTGATGACCCCTATTTCACTTAATGTCCACTTTGTTATTGTACCATTATCATCGTTGTACTTTCATACATGTATTTTTGCAATTAGCCTTCGGGCATGAGTTTGCAATAAAGATTATTACTATTTATTAATAATATTCTGTAAATCAAAGTTTTGTCCAATATGGTAACACAGCAGCACTCACCATGTAGATTTCAGGATTGGGTGGAGATAGTGTCAGGTGTTCAAGCTCTGTTGCTGTTTGTGACACCTCTGAAATTATACAGAAAATGAAGTCTTCAGTTGTCTTTTAAGAATAATATTTCTTGTACATACCTAAGTATATGTTTTGCTAAGTCTTCAATGATATTTTAAGACTAAATTACACTGTATAATGTGACTGTATTTGAACTGCAATATCCAAGCAGGTCTAATTGCAGGCTGGTAGTGTCCGAGGGCCAAAACAATAATGTTTACAAATTGTCTCTAGATGCATACTCAACTACCTGCCACCATTAGATCTGCTTGGAGATTAATGACTGTGTAGAGGATTAGACGAAACAACCAATTAAAAAAATTAAAGAAAGGTCCAGATAATGAGAATAACATAATCATATGCTGTTTTTCATTAGATACATAACTTTGTGTTAATCATCCCAGATACTAACCTTCTTCCATTGTCAGTCTGCATGTGCTTGTGGATATTGTTGCAAGGTCTAACATCTCAAGCTCAGGATTCTTCAATCGCAAAGGTTTGGTGTAGACTGGATATTCTTGGCTTTTTCCCAGCTCTGGTCCTGATGAATACATGATTGCACTACATTGCTTTATATGGAAGATAGGTAAGAGAACTGAACTGTCCAGGCGCAAAAATCCATTGTCTCTCAAGACAGAAGGATGTCAACAGAACAGGTAGGAGAGAGACAATTGAGCTTCTAGTTGAAATACAAACTTCAAGAGAATCCTCATCAAATACTAGACTCCTTTGCAGTCTTCGAACGGGGCTGGTTTTATGGGGGGGGGTGTTGGTTTGCGATTTTCAACCTTGGTCGGGTTCTCTTGTGCCGGGAAAGGGAGTACCGCAGGAAGGGAGTATGCTGGAAAGGGAGTTTGCCGG